>NC_064628.1:680903366-681206396 GCF_023864275.1 Schistocerca cancellata
GAAATTATGGTAACAGTAATAAATTAAAAACTTTACAACAGTTCATTCGTACTCTACAATAAAAATGGAAAATAGCAGGTCTGCTGCCTGTGTCTACATACCGGCTGCTTATAAATAAACTTTTCCAATTTAACACGATGTAACACGGAAACTAATTACCGTACGAGTACCGAACGTGGTAGCATTACTGTCAAGGACATGGGGAAGAGAGATATAGCAGAACCAGTTCAATTGAAACACTTTTGATGTTCTGCTGCGGTACATCATCCTATTTATTACATTCGGCACCCTTACTGCTACAAAAGAGGCTCAATATGGCGCCCATCAGTGTCCAGAAGAGTTTATAAGCGCAGGACTGCATCCTGCACAGCAGAACGAAGCATGTCCATAGGTATGCTGGCTACCTCTCTTGATATGCTGCTCTTCGGATCAGCACGTGTGTGAATGTTCCCCTGGTTAATCCTGTCCTCCAGGTAGCCACACGAACAGAAATAACAGGGAGTGAGATCAGGTGATCGTGCCGGCCAAGCATTTGGAAACGATCGGCTGATAATTCGATCGTTTCCAAATGTGTTTCGGAGAATCAGGTGAACTTTACGAGCAATGTGTGGTGGGACCCCATCATGCATAAAAAGCGTTTAATGCGTTTCTCTCCTGTAGGGCGGGTATGAAATGCCGGCGAAGTATATCGCGGTAACGCTGGCCGGGCACACTGCACGTCTTTGGTCCTTGAGCGCCGACCTGTTCAAAAAAGGATGGGTCAATGATGAACGTAACCGTGAAGCCACACCATACAATGACACGTTCACCATACAGAGGAACTTCATGTACAGTAACTGGAGGTGAAGACCCCCACTCTCGGCAATTCTGTGTGTTCACCTCACCCGTCAGAGAAAAACGAGCTTTGTCTGGTGTGAGGTAACGGGCGAGTTGTGGCGCCCTGGAAATATTCCAAGTTCGGAGTTGGCGTAGCCGCACTGGGGCCTCTCGGCGAGCCGCGTCTCGTCGGCGGCTGTTTGGTGATGAACGTTAGCCGGGGTCCGGGCCGACCACGTGGCTGGGAATTCTTGGTGACGCTGTGTCGATGAAAGAGACTTGTATGCCGAGAGTGCCAAAGATGGCGGGCTTCGTGAAACCACCATGGCAGACATTTCACAGTTCGTCTAGAAATGAATAGTAGCCTGTTGAATCATGATACCTCAAAAAGAAACATGTACACTACCATTATTTGCACGACGATTCTGATGGTGTGATCAGATTTTAACCATATTTATTAAAGTTTAGTATGTGACAGTAAATTATACAAGTAACACCCAGCAACGAATTTCCAAAATCTAAACGGTTCATCCGATTTTGTCGATCGACATGTCTTTAGAAAGCTATTAGTGTAAACCTAAATTGGCAATGATGCAACTTGAATAGTGCATGAGTTATTGGAGGACAAAGTGGCTGATTACTATCGACTGTGTCAGGCCATAAGTACTTCACAGTTACGTGAAAAAACGGTAACAGCATGCTTGTAAATACATTTATTCATCTATGTCTTTGTTTATATCCGATATACGCTATTCATGAATAAATGGGTTAACTATTTACTGTTTGTTTAGAAAGCAGAGAGACGTTAGGCTACTGGCCTACTTTTGCTTGCTATTCCTTTGATTTATGTCTATTTAATTTATTTATGTATTTAATAATGTGTGTTTATGGTCCAGCCATAGGAATATTTATTTAATTTACATTTATTTAAATGGAAATCCAGTATTTCGAATGTGTTTCATCATGTTTGTGAGTGTGCATTGGCTTGAAGGCATGGCGGGAGTGCTCTAGCCAGTCACAGCGCTCGACCGGACACAGAGGTGCGGGAGGCGATGGCGCGACGGACGTACGGTCGCAGGAAAGACTTGGAGAGTGTGGAGCGGTTTACGCGTGATTGCGGGAGATAGAAATACTTCGGAGTGCTGGCTTGTGAACGTGTGAGATTCCCGTGGTGTCTACGGTGAAGACGTAGTATGCGTTTAGAAGTGAATATCTCGCGAGCTATGTTGTCGTACATAACTAATTACGTGAAGTAGGAATCTATTGTTTCCTTGTTATTCAACTTATATTTTATTTAATTGCTGGACCATCGACACTAATAAGTGTTTTGCATAAGTACACCACATTCTCAGAAGTACTTCTACTATTGTACTCATCATTTAAAGTGGTTGAGATAGTACCTGCAGATTTTATTTAATTGCAATCTTTCATTTATAAATTTCTACGTTACATTCGCAATTGCCGAGTGATAGGAGCCTTCGACCATTCGATTCGTGTGCATATTCATATTGTATACTGTAGACTCAGCAGTATTTGGCTTGTAATGCGGTAACTACGTATCCCAGGCCCTAGACAATGAAACCAGCCAAAACTTTTAATATTTCAACTTTGAGTCTGAGGGTACGTAGTTGAGGGCCCTTACATCCTTTAATCGTTTTATTTGAAAGCCCGCACTGTCCATAGGATAGTTCAGGGCCAGCGCTCGTCAATTTCAATCCTTGTTAGAAAGTGGAGAGCGAAGTCAACACGACATTGTACGTCCCGTAATTCAAGCTGCTGTTCGGTATGGATCTTGTACGAATGCCATCTGAGAATGGTTGGAAGCATCTTTCGTGCAGAGAACCACAGGATGTTCAATGGCATGACAGAGCATGTGCACTGCCTGACGATTGGGGATTGTGGGCAGCGTTTTCTGCCAAATCAACAGTGACTTCATCAACCAATTATGGTGTAACTGATCGTCGGCCTCTTGCCGGAGCGACGCCCACTTCTCCAGTTGATTCGAACTTCATGCTCCGCACAGCAGATGGAGAAAGACGACCCTACCGTAATCCTTACAGCCGGCGATATTCTCGAAGTGCAGCTGCAGCATTAGTGTTGCTTTGACAATAGAGCTTCACCAATAACGCCCTGCTCCTTCTGTCCAAGCTCATGTTGACAAGTCAACAAGGGCACTGCGACTGTGGTGTCACCGCCAGACACCACACTTGCTAGGTGGTAGCCTTTTAAATCGGCCGCGGTCCGCTAGTATACGTCGGACCCGCGTGTCGCCACTGTCAGTGATTGCAGACCGAGCGCCGCCACACGGCAGGTCTAGAGAGACGTCCTAGCACTCGCCCCAGTTGTACAGACGACTTTGCTAGCGATGCTACACTGACAACTACGCTCTCATTTGCCGAGACGATAGTTAGCATAGCCTTCAGCTACGTCGCTTGCTACGACCTAGCAAGGCGCCATGACCAGTTTATATTGAGATTATATAATGTATCAACAAGAGCGATGTTCACCAATTGTGGGTTAAAGTTAAGTATTCTACCAGTTACTCTTGTTTGGCTAGTCTTATTTCTCTGACCTGTTCCAGACCTCACGCCAGCCTGCGTGAGCTTAATCGCGTGCTATTCGGCTACAAGTCATAGTGGATTGGCTGTCGGGTCAGTCCACTACAGCGACTATGAATCACGATGACTGCTCACGGCACCTGGTGGCTATAGTTCGAAGTGGACGATGCCGCTGTGTTGTATGGAAATCATAAACCCCATACTCTGGACATTAATGCTAGCAAGTCTGGTACTCTTACGGTAATTGGTTTCCGTACCATAACGTGTTAAATGTGGAAAATTTAATTATAGCCGCTTGGTAATGTGCCTTTATCTGCTTGCAACCTCTGAAACAGGAAAATTAACATGAAAGACTGACTTTTTGAAATCTAGTTTTCGCCCTTTAGCACTGACTATTCGTAATACCCAAATAGCGATTTCAGTCAACATGATTTTTGGGAGAGCTTCAAAAATTAGAATCAATATTGGTGATTTTTTGCAGAATTTAATTACTTGTCACATTCTAAGAAACGCAGCGAACGGTGGATGGACTAAGATTTCTTTCATTTGCCTATTTAATTTAATATTTCGATTCAGTGTATCTTGAAACTTGGACAGTCAAAATTTTTGAATCTTTGTTCGATTTCTATGTTTGTTTCAGGAAATAATAGAAATAAAAATACCGAGAATCGGTTATTTCAGAAACTGGTAATTCTGAGCGATTTTAACACTCAGGTTAAACTGGGGTGGAAAAAAACGATATTACCGTAAATGGGTGGTTTCAGCGATAACCCCCATCCCTAGTCAGATTAGCAGACCATTTCCGACATCAGCTCCCTTTCAGCGTCAGTATCCAGGCTATCAAGGCCAGTTACAACAGTCGTGCTCCATCGTCCCTCAGAAGAGTATACAAAAGCATCAGTGCATGCATTCTGGCCTGAGTGGATGAAGTTTCATTTAGTTTCCTTTTCTCCTTCTCGTTGCTTCACTTTTTTGTTAGTCAGTGTGTTCAGCCAATTTCCGAGATGCCAGTGTTTTAACAATAGTAAATGAAAGTTTTGAAACAATAGTAATGGTGCACTCAATAGCGCGATTTAGTGGAGCCTTGTAAAAAGTTAAAAAGACGACACTAGTGTAAATGACTAGAGCTGAGCATGCAACCTTGCACCCGTGAGCCAACTTGCTGGTGCAAGTGTTTACGTTGGCACGCCGACAAGCGCAAAGAAGGGGCCGGTGTGACGTAATAACGCAGCTGACTGCTCGCGAGACGAGCAGGTGTCTGCGTGGGCGATAGGGGGAAGGTGACTTGCGCATTTCTGCTTCTGCTCGCCCGCAAAACTTTTTAATGTATTACACGTGCTTTGGCTTATGTGTCCTGAAATATTTTCAATGAAATCCTTTTGTGCTGACTATGTCACGATGAAAAAGTACACCACCACTTTGACAACTATTGTAGATAGCCTTCATAAAATCGTAATATCAAAGGTATAGACTTCTCTGCGGTTGCTAATGAAAGCAAGAATGAAGAAAAATCAAGACATGTTAATAAAATTAGTCGACGTGGGACAAGCGTTCGACTGTGTAAATGGTGCAAGATGTACAAAATTCTGAGAAAAGGGGGCTAAGTTATAGGTAAAGTCGGGTAATATAAAATACCAGCTTAGCGCCCACTGCTTTGCTCGTGTAGACTGTATGGCCTGCAGAGTTTTTTGTTTTTGTTTTTATTTAATCGAATTTTTATGTTGTTCCCAAACTGAGGCTATATAGGCTTAGTCTTTTCCGAATGTACGTCGGACCAAAATGCGATTCTGGTAGCCGGAGTCCAAAGTTTTTGTTAATCATGCCTTTTGCGTTCTTGTGGAGATATTTCCACAGCAACTTTCATCCCCTAAAAATATTTCGTTGTATGTAATGAAAAGAAATACCAAGTTTCATAAATTTAGCTTTAAAATTTTTATAATGTAACGAAATATTTTCTTTAAAAATTTCATCCCCTACTGCACTCCGTTATGGGTTGAATTTCCAGAAACACCGAAACACGTATTTTTTTAATATTTAAGCGAAAAATGAAATACCAATTGACCTAGACGTAGTCATAAAAGTGCTTTAGTAGTTCTTTAGTAATTATATTTTCAAAAAATCTTCCAACCACTATTTTACCCCCTTAGCGAATGAATTTCCAAAAACACTGAAACACGTATTTTCTATTTTGTAACTGAGAAACCAAATATCTGTTTCCGTAGTTCCAGCTTCAAAATTACCTTACGAGCGACACACTTTCAAAAAGCCTTTCATCCCCTTTTTCATCCCTTGGGAGTGTAATTTCCGACAGTCCCTTCTCAAACGATGCCTACAGTACACTGATAAGCCAAAACATTACGACAGCCGCTCACCGCGACCTTGGATGCCTCCTGGTGGCGTTACGGGCGCGTTATGCAGTAGCAAAAGTATGTAAGTAAAGAAGACACGGACGGAGGATCACCCCAGCGAAGATATGGGCTCAAAATGGGGATATGCCTTGAGACAAGCGGCAGATTATTATTACGCAGAGCTTGTGAACGAGTATCTCGAAAACGGCGAAGGTGGTCGAGTGTCCACATGCTAATGTCGTGTGCATCTATGGAATGAGGTTGTACAGTGAAACTACTACTGCTGAAGGCAAGATATGGTTTATAACACGGGCCTATGCTGCTATTAACTCCAGAAAAAATTCAACATCCATTAGGCCGGCCGCTGATTGCACAAAAAATGAATATTAATGTTTCTTCACCCACGGTTGTTCTGTGCTTGCTGCACCGGTTTGCGTCCTACGTTATAAAATTGAATACGGTGCTGAAGTTTAATTAAACATTTTCTTAAGAATTTTGTTGTGTTGTGACGTGAGAGCAAAATTATTCATAAATTTAAATGCTCGTTGCACTGGTTTGTAGTTTTGTGCTATGATACTGAACACAGTGAGAAATTTTAAACCAATAAGCTTTTTCTGTTATTGCTTTCATTTTTGCGAATATTGTATGAATGAGTGTAACTTCTATTTCAGATCAAATTAAAATTGCTTTGTTACCAATAAGAGAATAATTGTTGTATTATTAACTGCCTCAATCGATTCCTACCGTTTTTTTTTCCTTCGTGGCAAGCTGCACCCCACAATATTTTTGACCTTCCAAGAATTAGCAGCTTTCAATGAGTTAATACTAGGTAAATATGTAAACCGCATTTGGATAGAACTTCCTTGACTTGTGCAGAAAGGCATACAGTATTCTGCTGCATCCATTTTCAGAAAGCTACGAAAAGAATTAAAAGATCTTAGCTGTAATCCCCACACTTTCAAGTCAAAGCTGAACAGTTTGTTTATGTTTCACTCTCTCTGTTCTATCAGAGAGTTCCTGGAAAAAATAAGCTAATTACTGTGTTTTATTCTTGATTATACTAATATTAACCCACCAGCTTGTCATCGGCGTAGAATTAGTGTAAATTTTATTTTATCCATTGTTAACTTTTCTGATGTTAATTTCTTGTATTGACTCGTTACATGACCATGGAGGTTTGCTCCTTAATTTCGTGCTACGGAACTAGACATGTAAAATAAAAAAAAATAAAAAAAGAAGTTCGCAGTAAGAACAAGCATCGGCTATTTTCTTCCACTGCTGCCAACCTACGTTTGCAAGACATTCACAGAAATAAAAGTATTGCAGGTGTCAACGGCCTACCTCACTGTCACTCAGTCTGAACTGGCTTTTGGTGTCTCTCACAAATCTACTGTATTTAGAGGCATTCCTCACCCCATCAGTTTCAGGGGAACGACATCACGGAAACGAAGTAGGAATGTGTACTTCATAGTAGAATTAAGCTTCCTGATGATTAGTGCTATTTTAATTTGTTTTTGTTTCTACTCAAGAGCTTTTCTTTTTATATTAAGTTAGTCGGAATTTAGTTTTCACGACATTTAAAACAACATCGAATTGATGAGTAAAGTGTCTCATCTTACATGAAATTTTGTGCAGTTTCAAAATTAATCTTAGACTTTGCAAGTTCATAATATTTGTGAAGTTATGGAAAATTTAATATTTAGATTAATGTGTTATTAATATTAATTCCGCTGACGCGTTTACCTTACAGTATTTTGCGTCGATCGTGATCTTTTGTCCTCTAACATTCGTTGAGTTTACGTTACTTTTGAAACCAGGCGTTTAATATAATTTCGGTATTGCCCCACAACTTCTTTCGTTAATGCTTGATACACTTTTGGAATTAACCAAATGATTAGGTCCTCCATGAGGCCTATTATCCAATTATCATCTTTATTTGTTATAAATCCTCAGTTCATGACAACAAAATATGGAGTGATGAATTTAACTTTTCTCAACATTGGAAATATGGATTTCTTACAGGACTCCTAAAACACAAGTTCAGAAAGATTGTGTGGTATCTGTGGAATCAGCAAGGAATAAGCAATGTTGTGCTGCTGTTGTAAACAAATGTTATGTGCAAAAAAGTAGAATTTACGAGATAAAAATTTGGTTGGAGTCAAATAGTCTGTTGGAAGGTGCCGGGATTGGCTTTGTTTTAATAAACGATATTGGATATTGATTCAGCACGCTAGTATCTCTTATCTTTTTCTTTTCATCTTCTGTGAACGAGATATATACATCGGTGAAGGTGACAGGATTTTGTGCAGCCTTTATCGAAGACCGGTTCTCTAAACATATCCAGCAGGGTTTCATTAGAACGACGTAACTTTTCTTCGAAGGATTCTCTTTTAAAATTCCTGAACATTCTGCTACCATTTCGTATGTTTAATGCTGACCGAGAACGAACATAGAAGTGCGCCTCTGAATGATTCCAGTTGTAGCTATCATGCCTAGTAGACAGTGACGTCAAACGATGTTAACAGTAGGAGCTTAGCAGCTAGCTCAGTTAAGACCAACCTATGCAGCAGATAGAAATAGTGCAGATTGTGAGATCTTGATCTACATTTCGACTGCGTTCTTTGAGCGGTGCATATTGCCATTAGTACATCTAACAAGAGAATCAGTAACAATGCATTACATGGAACATGAGTGAGGGCTGCCCTGTAGCATGATGTTGTATTCGGTTCAAACGCTTGGCGCTGGTCGATAACAGTTAGGTTAATGCTACATATTTTAATGTAAGAATTAGTCGACGTCTGTTATCAAGCATAACTTTTCCTTAATACATCCTAGTTGCTGGATACTAATTCCTTCAGATCCTTGTTCGAGTTACTCTAAAATAAAAATTAAGAAGAAAAAAGAGAAAAAAAGAAAACACACACACGCACAACAAAATAAGAATGGAAATTCCAGCAAGTCAGTGATGTACAGTTCAGAAAAAAGAAAACAAGATTATCATTTGCCTTGGTACTCACCGTTTTCCCGCGTTAAGAGACCGCTGGAACAAACGATCCGAACTTCTTGTATCCGAAATCCTGGAGGAGAAGAGAATAAACACAGTGAGAATAATGAGATTAAGTAATAGACAGCCAACACGAACGTAAATCTTTATACAGGCAGTAAGGGTACAAAAGATGTACACTAACTTTCAGATTTTTGGACATTTTTGTTCCTAAATCAGACTAAAAGTTGTAAATAAATAGCTTCCATAACATAAAAGATAGTGAAGCTACTTTTGTCCATAGTGTTTACGTCATAAAACTTCGTTCTTATCTAGCTCATGAAGGACGGGGAAATTTCAGTTCAACTAGTATTGCAGTAATACTCGCAATTGTTCTTATGAAGCAGCTATCCTGCATTTCAACGGAAGTACCTGAAAGAAATCTATGAAAATTTGTGTGTTTCCCGGCGCATCGACGCATGAATGAACCCATCTTCCGAATAAGCGTCCGTATCTTGCCTACCGCGAATCTAAATTAATGTACATCAGGTACCGTTTTCGGTAACTCCACGAGCCGAGTACAAGCAAAATGGTTCAGTATATCTAGCGATCAAGGTGGCGCAGTGGTTAGCACACAGGACTAGCATTCGGGAGGACGACGGGTTAAATCCTCTTCCAGCCATCCAGATTTGGGTTTTCCGCGATACTCCCAAATCGATTCAGTCAAATGACAGGATGGTAGCTTTGAAACGGCACGGCCGATTTCCTTCCCCATCTCTGAAACAATTCGAGCTTGTTCTCAGTCTCTAATGACCTCGATATCGACGGGACGTGAAACCCAAATCGCCCCCCTTTCTTCATTATACACAGAAGTGAGATAAAAATTTTGTTCCCATCGGCAATTCTCAGAAGCTGCCAATCGTAAATAGGGAAATGTTGCCAATGTTCTCAGAAATACAACGCCATATAAGAAGTTTCAACTGTGGTAAAGTACAGTAACGACAGAAACATTTATTTTGAAGATCAACCCATATGCAATATCAGTAAGTGGAACAAAATCATCTATTCATTCTCTCAGCGATCACACCGGCACCGAAACGGAAGATAACAGACAGAAGGCCGAAATACTGAATTCGGTCTTCCGAACTTGTTTCACCGCGGAAGATCGTAGCACTGTCCCACCTTTCAATCGTCGTCCGAATGTCGAAACTGCAGACATTGAGATAACTGATCGCGGTTGAAAAGCAGCTACAATCGCTTCATAGTGGAAAGGCGTCAGGGCCAGATGAGATACTTGTAAGATTCTATAAAGATTATGCGAAAGAACTTTCTCCCCTTCTAGCAGTAATTTATCGTAGATTGCTTGAGCAACGAAAGGAACCTAACGACTGGAAAAAAAACGCAGGTTATTCCCGTTTTTAAGGATCCACACAATTATAGACCTATATCGTTTTGAAGTCAATCTGTTGCAGAATTATGGAAAAAGTTTTATGCTCAAGAATTATGAAGTTTTTGGAAAATGAACATCTCGTCTACAAAAATCAACATGGATTTCGCAAACAGAGATCCTGCGAAACTCAGCTCGTTCTGTTTCTCCATAAGATTCACAGCTCTGTGAACAACGGCGCTCAGTTCGTTGCCGTGTTCCCTGATTTCTATAAAGCATTACACACCGTCCCGCACTGACGTTTAATGAAAAAAATACGAGCTTCCTGAGTATCGGAGCAAACTTGCGATTGCAATCAAGTTTTTCTTGCAGACAGAACTCAACACGTCGCTCTTAACGGAACAAAATCGACAGATGTAAAGGTAATAGCCGAGTACCACAGAAAAGTGTGATAGGACCGTTTCTGTTTCCAATATACATATATAAACGATGTAGTAGAAAGCATCGGATGCTCTTTAAGGCTATTTAGCAACACCGGAAGATAGTAAGAGTTTGTAGAACGACCTGCAGAGAACTGATGAATGGTGCAGGCTCTGTTAATTGATCCTGAACGTAAATAAATGTAACATATTGCGCATACATAGGAAAAGAAATCCACTACTGTACAGCTACACTATTGATGACAAACAGTTGGAGACAGCGTCAGCTGTAAAATATCTAGGCGTTACTAATCAGAGTAACATTAAGTGGAATGACCACATAAAACAAATAGTGGGAAAAGCAGATCCTAGACTCAGATTCATCGGAAGAATCTTAAGGAAATGTAACTCATCCACGAAAAAAGTGGCTTGTAAGGCGCTTGTTCGCTCGATTCTTGAGTATTATTCATCTGTCTGGGATCCCTATTAGGTAGGACTGATAGAGGAGATAGAGAAGATCCAAGGAAGAGCGACGCGTTTCGTCACGGGATCGTTTAGCTGGCGAGAGAGCGTTGCGGAGATGCTAAACAAACTCCACTGGCAGACGTTGCAAGAGAGGAGTTGTGCATCACGGACAGATTTACTAATGAAATTTCGGGACAGCACTTTTAAGGAGGAGTCAGACAACATATTACTTCCCTCCAAGTACGTCTTGCGTATTGACCACGAGGAGAAAATTCGAGAAATTAGAGCCAATGCACTGGCTTACCGACAATCATTCTTCCCACGCACTATTCGCGAGTGGAACAAGATTGGAGGATTCAGACAGTGGTAAAGAAAGTACCCTCCACCACACACCATCAGGTGGCTTGCGGAATATGATGTAGATGAATGCTGCCTGATCTATCATATCTGTAAAGCAGATATGATATTCTTCGTAGACCACAAGAAAACCGTAAACTCACCACGTTCGCATGTTGCACTATAGAAATGTTCAATGAGTGCCCCTCTTGTCCTGTGTCCAAGATGAAGACAGTTTCGTTCCATAAGTTATGTCCTGTGAATGGCCACAACAGCAGGGTCAAATGGTTCAAATGACTCTGAGCACCAAGGGACGTAACTTCAGAGGTCATCAGTCCCCTAGAACTTAGAACTACTTAAACCTAACAAACCTAAGGACAGCACACACATCCATGCCCGAGGCAGGATTCGAACCTGCGACAGTAGCGGTCACGCGGTTCCCGACTGTAGTGCCTAGAACCGCTAGGCCACAGCGGCCGGCCAGCAGGGTCAGGCGACCGATCTGGGGAGGTGTCTAATGACACAGAGCCACATTACCTTCACCACTATACCAAATGCAGCGACACGGAAAATTCGTTGCTTAGGTAGCGAAGCACAGCGGTGCTCCAGTTAGGGGGTGCCCCGTCTTTTTGGAAGACGAATTCTCGGCACTAGCAGTTAGTTGTGGAAACAACCACAACTGCAACGTATCAAGGTAAGAGGTAGCTATTACAATCTCCTCGCAGAAGATAAACGGCCAATACAGATTCGTCTGTGAGATTGAACATAAAACATTAACCGTCGGCGAATCTCATTCATGAGCCACAATTTCATGAGGTTTTTCAGTGCGATGACGACTAAGCTTTCCAGACAAATGGAAAGGCGCCTCGTCGCTGAAAGCTTTGAGTTGAATCATCCTCAAGTGCTTCCTGCCTTCTGATGCAAAACTAAAGGCACCGGGCATGAGCTTCCAGATTTAAGTGTTGCAGAACTGTAAACGGTACGGTGTGAAATGTAACCCCGTCGCAAAGTCTTCCACACAGTTTGCTGCGGTATCCCAAGGTTGTGGCTTGTGTGGGCCATTCTTTTTTTTTAATGCTAACGAAATTTTTCCTCACCCTGTGCACAGTTACATCTGACAAACTTGTTCGGCGGGTACTTTTGTGTTTACAGACACAGCCAGTGTTCCTAAATTGTCGATGGCAAAGCACAATGCCCTGTTTACATAGCGGTTCTGTTCCATAACTCCTCCTGTAACAGATAAACATGTCGCATATTCGAATATACAAAAATTCCTTTTTTCTTTTTTTTGCTTTGTCGACATTTTGTCAAGGCATTACACGTGTAACACCAACTGGTGGGCACTATGATGCACACTCAGCGAGTTATTCATGCAATGCTTTGGTAAATATAGTAGTTTGAAAACGAATTTAACTTTTGTAGTAGCTCTATCAATCGATGTAAAATTCATGATGGAATAATGACAATGTGATGAAAAGGATAGATGCTACTGACCATACAGCGGAGATTCTGAGTCGCAGATATACACAACAAAAAAGACTGTCACAAAATAAACTTTCGGCCTTTATCAGAATAGGCGACAATCACACACACACGCATACACACACACACACACACACACACACACACACACACACACACACACACACACACACGAGACCACAGTGTCTGACTGCCAAGGCCAGACTGTGGTCACGTGTGTGTGAGTTGCGTGTGTGTGTGTGTGTGTGTGTGTGTGTGTGTGATTGTCGTCTATTCTGATGAAGGCCGAAAGTTTATTTTGTGACAGTCGTTTTTGTTGTGTATATCTACGACTCAGAATCTCCGCTGTATGGTCAGTAGCAGCTATCCTCTTACATTTTAACTAAAGTACAGTATTGATCACAACGCTTATGTCTCAATAACATAGGTGACATTGAGACATAAGTGTTGTGATCAAGACAGTACTTTAGTTAAAATATAATACTCTATTGATCACTGTTTTCAAAAATGTTTACCAAAATTGTACAAAGGTATCCTTTTCATAAAATTCTGTAGTAGCCCTGAATTTTATCCCTGCTTCCTTTCGAATATTAGCGAGACTATTTCAGTCAATATTATCAAAAACTTTCTCTAAATCTAAATGTACTATTAATGTGAATACGTCGTAGGGGCAGTATTGCCTCCCGTATTCCTAGATTTATTCGGAGTCCAAAGTAATCTTCTCCAAGTCGACTTCTACCAGTCTCTACAATTATCTGCAAATAATTTCCATTAATATTTTTAAGCCGTCTGTCAGCATCTGCCTTATTTGAAATTGGGTTTCTGTTACATTATTCTTGACGTCTGAGTGTATTTAGTCTGTCGCAGACGCCTTCAATACCAACTGGAAATGTTTCGTGACTGTTGATGATGTTATGCCACATTAAAGGAGTGAATTCGTGAGGGATAGGAACTGTACGCTTTACACAACCCTGTGTTCATGTTGATGAGAACTACAGCTGCTACAAAGTCAAATTATCCCTGTGCATGACAAGAAGGCATTGGAACAGAACTGAGTGAAACTTTGAAGACTGTAATGGTATTCGACATAGACATCGAACTGAATGTGCACTGCCGGCAGCTGTGGCCGAGTGGTTCCAGGCGCTTCAGTCCAGAATCGCGCTGCTGCTACGGTCGCAGGTTCGAATCCTGCCTCGGGCATGGATGTGTGTGATGTCCTTATGTTAGTCAGGTTTAAGTAGTTATAAGTTCTAGGGGACTGATGAGCTCAGCTGTTAAGTCCCATAGTGCTTAGAGCCATTTGAACCATTTGAATGTGCACTTGCAATTACTGCAACAACATGAATGTAAACTCGCTTGAACAGAATTCCGTGAGATCCGGGATGTGCGAGGGCGCTTGGACATGTTATGCTGCCAGTCTTGGTAGCGGCTCTGTTTTGCAACGCTGGTACAACTTGCGTGCGTGTTCTGTTACGAAACGCCATACAGCGTAAGACGAGTCAGCTTGCCAGATAGACACGCACGTTGCCGGTGAAGGACTGGACAGTCACGAGCCAACCGGAATCCCTATGAGTGGTTTCATCTCTCCAGCAATTATCAGACAATTACAGAGTATTTTCGCACGAGAGGTGTTCGTGCTGGCGTTAATGAACATAAAAGGTCTCGTTATTTATCAACTGCAATTATAAAACAGCACTTCGCGTTCAGGCCCAGGGAACTGCGTGTGACACCCATTGCTGACACACGCGTTGCCTTTGGAGTGATGATACGTTGATGCGAGGTAAGTTTAGGCGCCTAATTCCGTCCTTCCTCCTAATTTCGTCCCCATAGGAGTTTCCGGTTTCCACAGTTGGTAACAAATATTTAACTGCGTGCACGTGCGTGATGTTATTCCACTGTCCTGATAAGACAGTCTGTTGTGTCTAGCACGCTTAATTCCGTGTACGAGGGAATTAATTTATAAACGTTGACGTGAGTTCGCGCAGCCGTCTAAATAACAGCCTGCTATTCCTAGTGTCAGCATTTGATTGTGTTCAAATATTGCGCTGTATTTCAGTCGTAGTGTGGCGCATGAACGGGAGTCGCCGAAGTTAATGTTTCCTCTGCGTCATAAACTAAGCTGCATGGGCTGTTTTTCTTCTGTTAGAAGATTGTGACAGGTACCTCTTACCTTGAAAAGTGGTTATTTCCAAAAATGTTCAAATGTGTGTGAATTCTTATGGGACTTAACTGCTAAGGTCATCAGTCCCTAAGTTTACACACTACTTAACCTAAATTAACCTAAGGACAAACACACACACCCATGCCCGAGGGAGGACTCGAACCTCCGCCGGGACCAGCCACAGGTTAGTTCCACAACTGTAGCGGTCATTATAATAAATCTGGTAGGGTTCGTAATTTAGTTCCTCTGGGTGGACTGTTATTAAAATTCTATTTCATTTGCTATTTATAACGATTATTTTCCTATTTCTCAGATAGGTTAAGCGAAACGGAGATAAATGGATCATCTGCTCAAAATGCTTGGTTTAGTAGCATATTTTTAGTTCTGTTTGGCGACGCTGATTATTTTTTTTTTTTTTTACGCGATGTGTTCAATAAGTAAAGCACCTTTTTTTTTTTTAACAGGTAGGTTCGCAGGGGAGTTTCTGTTAAGTTTGGAGGGTAGGAGACGAGGTACTGGCAGAAGTAAACCTGTGAAGACGGGACGCGAGTCGTGCTTGGGTAGCTCAGTTGGTAGAGCACTAGCCCGCGAAAGGCAAAGGTCCCGAGTTCGAGTCTCGGTCCGGCACACAGTTTTAATCTGCCAGGAAGTTTCAGGTAGGTTTTATCAAATGGTTCAAATGGCTCTGAGCACTATGGGACTTAACATATGAGGTCATCAGTCCCCTATAACTTAGAACTACTTAAACCTAACTAACCTAAGGACATCACACACATCCATGCCCGAGGCAGGATTCGAACCTGCGACCGTAGCAGTCGCGCGGTTCCGGGCTGAAGCGCCTAGAACAGCTCGGCCACCGCGGCCAGCTTGGTTCTATCAGGGATTGCAATACACCACGTTATTAACCACTCTTTTGGCCACACAACTCCACTGTCGACATAATTTCCATTCAATGGAACAGCCTTATGCCACCTTACCGGCATGATCTGCAGCATGGTATGCATGGTACCACTCTACTGGTCGACGTCGGATAACCTCCCCATCATTCACGTACTACTCTCTGCGAAGTGCATCAAAAATGTTCAAATGTGTGTGAAAATCTTATGGGACATAACTGCTATGGTCATCAGTCCCTAAGCTTACACACTACTTAACCTAAATTATCCTAAGGACAAACACACACACACACCCATGCCCGAGGGAGGACTCGAACCTCCTCCGGGACCAGCCGCACAGTGAAGTGCATCATTCATTGGGCCAAACAGACGGAAGTCGGACGGCTCGAGATCTGGGCTGTAGGGTGGATGAGGCACCTAGCGGGCACAAACATATGAGTAGCGCAGCTGGTGGACGCGTGTGTTGAAACGTCCCCTTAGGAAAATTAATGAATTACTGTGCTGATAAACCTCTTACATTATTTGATTTTCAAACAGCTGAGCAGAACTGAACGTACTCAGACATTTCGCTCTTTACCTATTCTGATCATCACTAAACTGACACACAATATTTTTAGCGCAACGCAATCTGACTTTTAATCATCCCTACAAAAGGCCCTGACTAACAATAACCTATACCTTTCGCAAATCACTTACCTCACAAAAATCTTCGTTACTCAAACTACTGCAATACAGCGAGCGCCAATACTGCCAGCTAAATAAAAGATTCAAACTACTGAAGGCACTAACTACTAATAGACATAGTTAGCAAATGAAAGATTTTGATAGAGAACAAACAGTGTATTTACCTTAATAGCGTTCAAAAGTCATAATATATAGTTCATGACATCCAGTCTTAAAAATTTACTGGCTCTGATGGACACACGTCCAGATCATCCGCTCTCATAACTCCGCCATTTCTCTCCCCACATCCACCACTGCTGGCGGCTCATCTCCAACTGCGCAACGCTACGCGCTGTTAACATCCAGCTGCCCAACACTACAATAGCAAACAATAATGCAAACCAGACACAGACTGCACACAGCACAGCCAGTGATTTTCATATAGAACCCTACATGGCGTTACCAACATAAAAACCTAAACAGTCTACTTAGAGTGTCAGCAATACTGACAGAGACGTCCAGTTGTGCAGCGAAGTGTTCTTTTGTGATTAGATTAGATTAGATTAGATTAGATTAGATTAATACAAGTTCCATGGATCATGAATACGATATTTCGTAATGATGTGGAACGTGTCAAATTTTCCAATACATGACATAATTAAATTAATTTAACAACATACTTAAGTTAATATAACAACTTTTTCATTTTTTGTGGATTTTTATTTTTATTTTATTTTTTTTTATTTTTTTTTAATTTATATCTAAAAATTCCTCTATGGAGTAGAAGGAGTTGTCATTCAGAAATTCTTTTAATTTCTTCTTAAATACTTGTTGGTTATCTGTCAGACTTTTGATACTATTTGGTAAGTGACCAAAGACTTTAGTGCCAGTATAATTCACCCCTTTCTGTGCCAAAGTTAGATTTAATCTTGAATAGTGAAGATCATCCTTTCTCCTAGTATTGTAGTTATGCACACTGCTATTACTTTTGAATTGGGTTTGGTTGTTAATAACAAATTTCATAAGAGAGTATATATACTGAGAAGCAACTGTGA
Organism: Schistocerca cancellata; assembly: GCF_023864275.1. Lineage (NCBI taxonomy): Eukaryota > Metazoa > Arthropoda > Insecta > Orthoptera > Acrididae > Schistocerca > Schistocerca cancellata. Next base: position 680,920,936 of record NC_064628.1, read on the forward strand.
ATATCCCTAGATCCTTAAATAAATGTCTGCAGGATGATCTTGGGTGGACTCCAGCTATTATTCTGATTACACGCTTTTGTGCAATAAATACTTTATTCCTCAGTGATGAATTACCCCAAAATATGATGCCATATGAAAGCAACGAGTGAAAGTAGGCGTAGTAAGCTAATTTACTAAGATGTTTATCACCAAAATTTGCAATGACCCTTATTGCATAAGTAGCTGAACTCAAACGTTTCAGCAGATCATCAATGTGTTTCTTCCAATTTAATCTCTCATCAATGGCCACACCTAAAAATTTGGAATATTCTACCTTAGCTATATGCTTCTGATTAAGGTCTATATTTATTAATGGCATCATACCATTCACTGTACGGAACTGTATATACTGTGTCTTATCAAAATTCAGTGAGAGTCCATTTACAAGGAACCACTTAGTAATTTTCTGAAAGACAGTATTGACAATTTCCTCAGTTAATTCTTGTTTGTCAGGTGTGATTACTATACTTGTATCATCAGCAAAGAGAACTAACTTTGCCTCTTCATGAATATAGAATGGCAAGTCATTAATATATATTAAGAACAACAAAGGACCCAAGACTGACCCTTGTGGAACCCCATTCTTGATAGTTCCCCATTTTGAGGAATGTGCTGATCTTTGCATATTATGAGAACTACTTATTTCAACTTTCTGCACTCTTCCAGTTAGGTACGAATTAAACCATTTGTGCACTGTCCCACTCATGCCACAATACTCGAGCTTGTCTAGCAGAATTTCATGATTTACACAATCAAAAGCCTTTGAGAGATCACAAAAAATCCCAATCCATCCAATCCATCGATCATCTCGAGTCAGAGTGTCCTCATGTGTGAGGCCGGCTGGCACCGGGAGATCGGACAGGTTTGCGCGACCTTGTTGCGATAATGACAGACGTGTCATCCAACAACTCACCGTCCTTTCTCTGTATGCCCATCTTTTCAGAGATGGTTGCGGGACTCGACTGTTCGATACAGAATGTCAAATCAAACACCTTTCAACCGTCTAGTTCCCAAACTTATTGTATTTGACTACCAGTTTCGGCGATTTACTACGCCATCTTGAGGCCCCTGACAGACATGTATGAAGATTCAAAACAGGGGCCAGAATTCGAATACTGGTGTCTAGATTTCTGATCGCTTTAGGAAGCAGGAATCTACAGATATCAGCATTCGAATGCTGGCCACTGTTTTAACCAGTTGGTCAGGGGTCTGAAGACGGCTTAGTAAATCGACGAAAAGCCGAGCGGTCTCAGGCGCTGCAGTCATGGATTGTGCGGCTGGTCCCGGCGGACGTTCGAGTCCTCCCTCGGGCATGGGTGTGTGTTTGTCCGTAGGTTAAATAGTGTGTAAGCTTAGAGACTGATGACCTTAGCAGTTAAGTCCCATAAGATTTCACACATATTTGAACAAATCGACGAAACTGGTAGCCAAATGAAATACGTTTGAAAACTGGACGGTTGAAAGGTGTTTGGTCTGACACCCTCACCGTTCTTTGGTTCACTGCCAGGTTTCCGTAGACATTCTGTGAGCGCCTATGAGTATCTTCCATGGTCTGCCTTCCCGACGAAAGAAACTCAATGAAGCTTTCTGCTTGGACCACACATCCATTCCAGACGCCATTTTGAAGCGTACGTATAGCGCCGCCTACTATCGGACCCTCAAGAAACTGTACGGACTGAAGTGGGAGTATTCCATGATGTCACACGACAAACTTCGCAGTCTTTCAACGAAAATTGTCGCAGAAAATATTTTGAGTTTATCCATACTGGATGAGAGGTCGTGGTTGTGAATGTCAATGAAAAAAATATATAGGCTCAAAAACTTGTTTATAGTGTAAAACACTAAGATTGACGCGTTTCGAAAGTCAAGCTTCCATTATCAGAATAATAAAAAGTAAAAGAACCTGTTAAAACTCGCTAAAATGGAACATGCACCAGGCACAATAAAATTGATAATAAAATTAAAACGTCGTGGCTACTTCCCTTGTTGCAGCCGTGTCTTCCAAGGCGCATCTCCACATAGTCGTCAAAATATAAAAAACTCTAAAATGGTGTCGCCTATGGTGTTCAACATCTAACCACATGGCTCTCTCCTCTATCGTCGTAAACCGCCCGTGCGTCTTCGTTGATACCACACACCACGCAGCCAAACACGACACTGAAACACGAGTGAGCTCACGCGCAAGTAAACAAGGAAGTCACAGAGATGTCTATACAAACAGATAACGTATACATGTTCCAAGGACCTCATGAAATGATGGTATCCTGCCAATTGATAAAAATGTAGTTACAAAAAGAAACCAGTGAAATGTTTGAAAAAGTTACTTGTATCACCAGTTAGCTGTTCATTCAGTGTGTTCTGATTATCCACGCTATGTATCGTAATTTCCAGCTGTTCTAGTAGATCCAGATTTTTGCCTTTGTTCTGTCTATGTAAAATAACGAGATCCTGATCTATTCCCAACACGGGGTGTCCCGTTTCCCAAATGTGTTTATTGTGCCTGGTGCATGTTCCATTTTAGCGAGTTCTAATAGGTTCTTTAACTCTTTATTATTCTGATGATGGAAGCTTGACTTCCGAAACGCGACAATCTTAGTGTTTTACACTATAAACAAGTGGTTGAGCTGATATTTTTTTAACACGAAGAAAATATTGAGCCGATATATTTTTTAACACGGAGAAAATATGTTTTATATTTCTTACTGAACGCCATTCGCATATTTCTTGAAGATGGCAGTCTGGCTTATTACATTAGGGCACGTTTTAAACATATATGTGAAGTTGGTCACAACGGAAATCGATAGTTTGATGACAGTATCTGTGGTCGCAGACTATAAAAAAAGACACAAATACAGGCCCACTACCCTTCGTAGTGTTGCTAATTTTACCAGATGGCTGCTTAGCGGGTACCACGTAGCCCTGTCGCCAGAGAGCGGCTTTGATCCGACAAGATCGGTTTTTACACCAGACTACGAAAGCCTCAGAGCCACGCAGAGGTATGCACAACAGCGCGCGGCGACCGGTCAGCACGCAGGGCAGGTAGACTGTTCGATATAGGATGTCAAATCAAACACCTTTCAACCGTTTAGTTTCCAAACCTATTGTATTTGGCTGCCAATTTCAGCAATTTACTACGTCATCTTCAGGCCCCTGACCGACATGTAGGAAGATTCCTCCTCGTCTGGTCAAAACAGGGGCCAGAATTCGAATACTGGTGTCTGTAGATTTCCGATCGATATAGCAAACAGAATTGTGTAGATATCAGCATTCGAATGCTGGCCACTGTTTTAACAGTCGGTCAGGGGTCTGAAGATGGCGTAGTAACTCGACGAAAGTGGTAGCCAGATGAAATAAGTTTGGAAACTAGACGGCTGAAAGGTCTTTGGTTTGACACCCTCACCGTTCTTTGGTTCATTGCCAGGTTTCCGTAGACATTCTGGGAGCGCCTATGAGTATTTGCGATGGTCTGCCTTCCCGACAAAAGAAACTCGGTGAAGCTTTCTGCTTGGAACGCACTTCCGTTCCAGACGCCATTTTAAAGGCTACGTATATCGCCGTCACCTATCGGACCCTCAAAAAACTGTAGGGACTGTAGCGGGGAGTATTCCATGATGACACACCACAAACTTCGCATTTTTTCAACGGAAATTGGCGGAGAAAAAATGTTTCACATTACTTAATGAACGCCATTCGTATGTTTTTTGACGATGGCAGTCCTGGCTTACCGCATTAGGATACGTTTTAAGCGTATATGTAAAGTTGGTCACTACGGACGGAAATCGATAGTTTGATGACAGTATTTGCATGGCTGATGGGAAAAAAGACACAAACTTAGGCACACTACCCTTCGTGGAAGAGCAGCTGAACGGAATGGACAGTGTCTTGAAAGGAGGATATAAGATGAACATCAACAAAAGCAAAACGAGGATAATGGAATGTAGCCGAGTTACCTCGGGTAATGCTGAGGGAATTAGATTAGGGAATGAGACATTTAAAGTAGGAAAGGAGTTTTGCTATTTGGGGAGCAAAATAACTGATGATGGTCGAAGTAGAGAGGATATAAAATGTAGACTGGCAATGGCAAGGAAAGCGTTTCTGAAGAAGAAAAATTTGTTAACATCGAGTATAGATTTAAGTGTCAGGAAGTCGTTTCTGAGAGTATTTGTATGGAGTGTAGCCATGTATGGAAGTGAAACGTGCACGATAAATAGTTCGGACAAGAAGAGAATAGAAGTTTTCGAAATGTGGTGCTACTGAAGAATGCTGAAGATTAGATGGGTAGATCACATAACTAATGAAGAGGTATTGAATAGAATTGGGGAGAAGAGGAGTTTGTGGCACAACAACTAGAAGAAGGGATCGGTTGGTAGGGTATGTTTGAGGCATCAAGGGATCACCAATTTAGTATTGGAGGGTAGCGTGGAGGGTAAAAATCTTAGAGGGAGACCAAGAGAGGAATACACTAAGCAGATTCAGAAGGATTTAGGCTGCAGTACGTACTGGGAGATGAAGTAGCTTGCACAGGCTAGAGTAGCATGGAGAACTGCATCAAACCAGTCTCAGGACTGAAGACCACAACAACAACAGCAACAACCCTTCGCAGTGTTGCTAATTTTATCAGCTGGCAGTTTAGCGGGTACCAGGTAGCCCTGTCGCCAGAGAGCGGCTTTGATCCGAGTGGATCGGTTTTTACTCCAGACTGCCAGAGCCTCAGCGCCACGCAGAGGTATGCGCAACAGCGCGCGCGCCCGCTCAGCACGCAGGGCAGGTAGGCGGGGCGGCTCATCGCTAGCGGGCCAGCGCGGCGCGAGGCGTCCTGAATACGGCGGGACGGCGGGCAGCGGCCGCTGCGACGCGACGGCTCGCCCGCGACCGCCGACCTCGTTGGCTGGCGGCGGCACTTGCCCGGCTGCGCGGCTGCAAACACTGTTTTGTTGTAAGTCTAAAGTCCACGAAAGTTCGTGTGAAGGCAACGAAACAGATATCTGTTTCGGACAGCAGCCATGTTCCACAAGTTGTGATGGTACACCGTCCGTGCAAGAAGTCCCGAGGTTTATTTCATTCCTGGCGTATAACTGACATCGACACGAATGGTCACAGACTTGTTTGACCAACCCGAGAGTGTCGCGAACATGCTGAAATAACTGTACTGCCAGAAGCTTAGAGACTGATGCAAACCATCCCGCGAAAACCTGGTTAGAAAGTTTCAGAACCAGCCGTAAGTGTTTAATCTAGGAATGTAGCCATATTACAGTCCCCTACATATCACTCCCTTACAGATCGTGAAGACAAGATTAGGCTAATTACAGCGTACATGCCGGCCGCTGTGCCCGAGCGCTTCTAGGCGCTTCAGTCCGGAACCGCGCTGCTGCTACTGTCGCAGGTTGGAATCCTGTCTCGGGCATGGATGTGGATGATGTCCTTAGGTTAGTTAGCGGACTGATGACTTCAGATGTTAAGTCCCATAGTGCTCAGAGCCATTTGAAACATTTGAATTTTGCAGAGCGTAAACAGAGACATATAAACAATCATTCTTCCCACGATGCATACCTGAATGGAGCAGGAAAAAGCCCTAACAACTGTCGTGCCTTCTGACATGCAGGTCATAATAGTTTGCAGAGAGTAGAGACACAGCCGGCCGGTGTGGCCGTGCGGTTCTAAGCGCTTCAGTTTGGAACCGCGTGACCACTACGGTCGCAGGTTCGAATCCTGCCTCGGGCATGGATGTGTGTGATGTCCTTAGGTTAGTTAGGTTTAAGTAGTTCTAAGTTCTAGGGGACTGATGACCTCAGTAGTTAAGTCCCATAGTGCTTAGAGCCATTTGAACCATTTTTTAGAGTAGAGACAGACTTGATGCATGAAGTGAATAGTCTAATGAGCACAAACTATGAACCTTTACTAACACGAAGATAGACAAAAAGTAATGGAGAGTAGTATAAATGACATTAGCTGTAAACTTACTATCAAAACTGGGGACGACGAAATAAAAGTAGTTAAGGAATTCTGCTACCTTTGAACGACACTAGCACATGGTAGACGAAGCAAGGAGTACATAAAAAGCAAACCAGCACTGTGAAAGAGGGCATTACTCAACAAAAACGTATACTGGTACCACTCGTTGGCCTTAATTTCAGGAAGAAAATTCTGAGAACGTACATTTGGTGCACATTCATACAGAAGTGAATCATGTACTATGAAAAAACTGCTGAAGGAGATAACCAAAGTGTTCAAGATATTGTGCTATAAAGGAATGTTGAAAATTAGGTGGACTGATAGGGTAAGAAACGAAAGATTTTCAACAGAATCGTCAAGGCGAGAAAGCGTGGAAAGTATTGACAAGAAAGAACTTCAGGATGATAGTACAGTGTTAAGACATCAAGGAATAACTACCACGGATCTCAGGAAATTGTAGCGGAAGATAAAGAATGAAATGCGACAGGCGTGAGATCTGAAGAGACATCTTCTTTCAGATGTTGAAACACGCCTACCAACTTTCGTTTATGTCGCGCAACTTCTTGTTGGTGTTGCGGTTTTAGCGTACATCGGTTTCCCCATGCGCCCTATCAAGGCACCTGAAGATGAAGCTATCCAGATTGGAAATTGATAGCCGGCCGGAGTGGCCGTCGGGTTCTAGGCGCTACAGTCTGGAACCGCATGACCGCTACGGTCGCAGGTTCGAATCCTGCCTCGGGCATGGATGTGTGTGATGTCCTTAGGTTAGTTAGGTTTAAGTAGTTCTAAGTTCTAGGGGACTGATGACCACAGCAGTTAAGTCCCATAGTGCTCAGAACCATTTTTTTTTTTGGAAATTGATAATATGTAAAACTAAAACCTGTAAAAATACCTGAAAGAAAAGTCTACCATGATTTACAGCAAGTGAGGTGAGGGATAAGAGGCCTGTTTGGAAGAGCCAGCACGCCAGAGAAAACTTTGTTCCGGCTTAAGTATTACATTATTCAGAAAACGAACGAACAGGCTCTTTATCACTACAAACACGACGTGGCTGAAACAAATCAAGTGAGAGTGTACGTAAAGACATTGAAAGCAAGCAAAAAGTTAGTGATCTGTGAATTAAAATAACAACTCCGAAAAAACTTTGCACGAGGCAAAGTTGAAATAAATATTAGAAACGGTTAAAGCGAAAAATAAACATTGCATTTTAAAATGAATTGTTTCAACAAAAAACACTAAAATTACGATAATTTATCTTCGGGCACTTGGGAATGAACTTTAAATTTGCATTTAAAAGCCTACTGTGAGATTCTGCAACCACATTGACTATCGCAAGTGGATCGATCATTGGAAGTGCAGTATATGCCTTGGATTCCAGGCCATTTCATGGAGATACCGCGCTATGCTACGTGGTTTGCAAAGCTGACAAAGAAGAACATTGAAGGAACCAACCATTTTCCTCGAAAAAGTAAAAATTGCCAGGTTGTTAACACAGGAAGCATGAAGTGGTGTGAGCCTGAGTTTCTGCTGGCGTATACAACTTTCAAGCAACTTCCGGGAATTCAGCCAGGTAACACTTTCAGCGACCGCCGATAGTCTTAACACCTATAGTGCTGTTCCCCCTAGGTTATATGGCCTTCCGAAGGTTCACAAGGAAGGGGTTCCTTTCCGTCCTACAGTGAGTAACATCGGCGCTCCGACATATCGTGTAGCCAAGCTTCTTGCTTCTCTGTTGAGTCCACAGGTAGGTCGGTGTGAACAACATATCAGAAACTCAGCTGATTTTTTACGTCGTTTGGAGGGACTGCAGTTGAATGAGTGTGAGTGTGAGTTTCGATGTGGTCTCTCTCTACACTCGTATTCCTCTGTCTGATTCGTTGCGGTTAATTGAGGCAAGGTTTGGTGCTGAATTAACTAATCCCTTTCGGCATGTGTTACTTTTTATTTAATGACCAGTATTACGAGCAGACAGATGGAGTTGCGATGGGTAGTCCGTTGTCTCCTGTGATCGCAAATTTGTTTATGGAAGACTTTGAGGAACGTGAATTGGAGTCGGCGCCTTAGAAACCCGCCTGTTTCTGTAGATACGTTGAAGATATCTTCGTTGAACTCGATCCACCCGAACATTCGTTTTACGATGGAGGTGGAAGAGGATGGTTGCCTTCCCTTTCTTGACGTGTTTGTTAGGAGGAAGGATGATGGATCATTGGGACATGCTGTCGACAGGAAACGTACTCACACCGACTTGTACTTACAGGCAAATAGTTGTCACCATCCGGCTCAGCGTGGAGGGGTACTTCGTACCATGGTATGCAGGGCACATGTCGTTTCTGACGCTGAGACTTTGCCTGCTGAGGTGTCCCATCTTGAAGTTACATTTCGTCAAAATGGTTATAGTGATAGACAGATTAAACGTGCGTTGCGCTATCGATAAACTGTACATCGGGTGATTGATGATAATTCTGAGTCAACACCTAAGTCTACTGCCTTTTTGCCTTACGTAGGAAACACGTCCAACAAGATCGGTCGTATTTTACAGAAATAAGTTGTGAAATGTGTTTTCCGACCTCCATCTAAAATTAGAGCACTTTTGAGTTCCGTTAAGGATGATCTTGGACTGCGTAAGGCGGGTGTATATCGTATTACTTGTAGCTGCGGCATGGCATATATTGGTCAAACTAACAGGACCGTGGAGGACCGATGTACTGAGCATAAACGGCACACACGACTACAGCAGCCAAGTATATCTGCTATTGCCGATCACTGCTTGGATACTGGTCACCCCATGTTATATAATAACACCGATATATTGGCATGCACGTCCAGCTATTGGGACAGTGTTATTAGGGAGGCAGTTGAGATTAAATTAGCGAGCAACATCGTTAACAGGGATGGAGGTTTCTGTTTAAACTCTGTTTGGAATCCGGCTCTCTCCCTTGTCAAAAAACAGAGGGACAGAGTCAATACTACCTCACTTCCGAATTCATAGTCTCACTATCGATAGCTCTGACTTGGTCATCTTCGGTGGCACTAGTGTTCAGTGCGTATGTTATCTTTTCTGCTTCAGTCCGAGAACCGAGGTTTTAAATTTGCATGTACGCCGCCTGTCCGTTGCAGTTTGCCTTGAAAATGGCAAGGTGTTCTCCCGCCGAAATATCGGCGGTCGCTGAAAGTGTTACCTGGCTGAATTCCCAGAAGTTTGTTGAATGAAGTGGTGAACAGACTGGCACAGATTAGGGAAGAATCAACGACCATGCCCTATCAGCCGAAAAAAAGGGTGACGAAATGTTTGTCCCCAATTGTCGAAGATGCGACTTTTCTACTGTGAAGCGTATCAGTTCCGCACTCATACCATGGGCAAACTATCCATTTTATTTTAAATAAATAAGTGCTCTTGTACAGTGCACAAGAACCGTACACCACTGTAACAGGTACCTCCCCGCTTCACTAAACTACGCACATGTACCACTACATTCGGAGAGTGACATCCGCGAACGTAGCATATGATAACAAAACGTATTGCTCTAGTCCCAGATGTAAGGATCATGTTGCACAAAATTGTGCACGATGTTGGTGATGAAGTTTGGTCTGAATTCAAGACGTCTTCCGTGATTTACGCACTAGTGTCAGCTAATAAATTACACAAAGTCATGGAAGCTACACACTGTGAAACAGACGCTACACATGTCCAGATATTTCAATATCACTGACAGTGTCAGATTCTTTTATCGCTTGTCTAAAAATTACTACAATCTCCAGCTTTTTCTTCCACTTTCACTCGATCGAGGACTGGTTGACTTACGTGACGTAAGATAAATGAAATATAACTTCTTTCTCGTTATGACAAAGAATTCGAAGATTCTAGCTAAATCTTATTCTTTTTTGCAATAACTCGTGTAGTGTAGACATACCCTACATTGACGACAGAACACAGAGCAATTATAGTTCTCTTTGAAGCTTCATGTGGTACTTTCAGTACCTAAGAACTTAAGAATTTAAAATGTGAGACGTAACTGATGATGAGTTCGTGAGAATAAAATTCATTAACTACATGAGTTCCGTAACAGGAACAGTACGCACTTTGTTTTATTGCAGTTATGCGTCAATCTGATTTCTGAAAGTCTATCCACTATCGCATTTGCTTATTCTTTTACAATGACACATGTGATTTGTAAACAGACAAAGTCTGAATCACTGGACATGTTTATTAGCATTATACACTACAGGCCATTAAAATTGCTACACCAAGAATAAATGCAGATGATAAACGGGTATTCATTGGACAAATATACTAGAACTGACATGTGATTACATTATCACGCAATTTGGATGCATAGATCCTGAGAAATCTGTACCCAGGACAACCACATCTAGCCGTAATAACGGCCTTGATACGCCTGGGCATTGAGTCAAACAGAGCTTGGATGGGGTGTACAGGTACAGCTGACCAAGCAGCTTCAACACGATACCACTGTTCATCAAGAGTAGTGACGAGCCAGTTGCTCGGCCACCATTGACCAGACGTTTTCAGTTGGTGAGAGATCTGGAGAATGTGCTGGACAGGGCAGCAGCCGAACATTTTCTGTATCCAGAAAGGCGCGTACAGGACCTGCAACATGCGGTCGTGCATTATCCTGCTGAAATGTAGGTTTCGCAGGGATAGAATGAAGGGTAGAGCCACGGGTCGTAACACATCTGACATGTAACGTCCACTGTTCGAAGTGCGGTCAATGCGAACAAGAGGTGACCGACACGTGTAACCAATGGCACCCCATACCATCACGCCGGGTGATACCCCAGTAAGGCGATGACGAATACACTCTTCCAATGTGCGTTCATCGCGATGTCGCCAAACACGGATGCGACCATCATGATGCTGCAAACAGAACCTGCATTCATCTGAAAAAATGACGTTTTGCCATTCGTGCACACAGGTTCGTCGTTGAGTACACCATCGCAGGCGCTCCTGTCTGTGATGCAGCGTCAAGGGTAACCGCAGCCAAGGTCTCCGAGCCGATAGTCCGTGCTGGTGCAAACGTCGTCAAACTGTTCGTGCAGATGGTTGTTGTCTTGCAGACGTCCCCATCTGTTGACTCAGGGATCGAGACGCGGCTGCACGATCCGTTACAGTCATGCGGATAAGATGCCTGTCATCTCGACTGCTAGTGATACGAGGCCGTTGTGATCCATCACGGCGTTCCGTATTACCCTCCTGAACCTACCGATTCCATATTTTGCTAACAGTTGTTGGATCTCGACCAACGCGAGCAGCAATGTCGCGATACGATAAACTGTAATCGCGATAGTCTACAATCCGACCTTTTTCAAAGTCGGAAACGTGATGGTACGCATTACTCCTCCTTAGACGAGGCATCACAACAACGTTTCACTAGGCAACGCCGGTCAACTGCTGTTTGTGTATGAGAAATCGGTTGGAAACTTTCTTCATGTCAGCACGTTGTAGGTGTCGCACCAGCGCCAACCTTGTGTGAATGCTCTGGAAAGCTAATCATTTGCATATCACAGCATCTTCTTCCTGTCGGTTAAATTTGGCGCCTGTAGCACGTCATCTTCGTGGTGTAGCAATTTTAATGGCCAGTAGTGTATATGTTAAATGAACGAACGATCCCAGAACAGAACCCTGGGATATCCTTCCTTGACAGCACCTCATTCAGGTTAATTTTTTCCCCTGTTTGTTGACACTGTGATACAACAAAGTTTTCTGCGAAAAGACAACATTTCGTTTGCGGAGACGGTGATCGACTTGTGCTAAGGTATTATTTTTTATTTTTGGCACAATCACTTTTTATCATACAGTCTTTCTTACACATGAAATAATTTTTTTTCACGAGTTAACAATGGTCCAACGTATGAAGAAACTTACTGCTGAAACAAAGCTCCGGTCGCCGCCGACAACGTAGTGTACTTCTAATGGCTACATTTCAACTATTCTGCCCATGCAGTGGCCTCCTTCACGTTAACTACCAATGAAAGGAATTATAGAAGCGATCTGCTGCTCCCACTTAAACAGTAACTCCACCAGTCGATGTGGGTTACACTTTCGTCCTAAGGATCAGCCCCCCGCCCCCCCCCCCCCCTTAGACGAAATCTCGTCGCTTCTATCCGCAAAACACTAACCCTTTCCAGTTTTCCTTTCCAACGAACCTAACCTGCTATACACCTTCTCTAATACTTATTTTAAATCATCTCTTCTTTGTGTTTCTCCAAAATACTTTAGCCATCTGACCTGCTCAAGGTGACCACCACTAATCTTGCAATCAGACACTATCGAGTTCGTTCTCTTTGTTAAATACACAATCTTACTTTTATTCACATACACTGTGTGATCAAAAGTATCCGGAGACCTGACTTACAAGTTCGTAGCGCCCTGCATCGGTAACACTGGAATTCAGTATGGTGTTGGCCCACCCTTAGCCTTGATCACAGCTTCCACTCTCGCAGGCATACTTTCAATCAGGTGCTGGAAGGTTTCTTGGGGAATGGCAGCCGATTCTTCACGGAATGAGCTTTCGACGTTCGTCGGTGAAGCCTGGCACGATGTCGGCATTCCAAAACATCCCAAAGGTGTTCTACAAGATACAGATGCATGTCAGTCCATTACAGGGATGTTATTGTCGTGTCGTTTTGAAAGACGCAATTGACAGTCCAGAATTGCTCTTCAACAGTGGGAAGCAAGAAGGTGCTTGAAACATCAATATAGGCCTGTGCTGTGATAGTGCCTCGCAAAACAACAAGGGGTGCAAGCCCCCTCCATGGAAAACACGACCACGCCATAACACCACCGCCTCCGTGTTTTACTGTTGACACTACACACCCTGGCAGATGACTTTCACCGGGCATTCACCAGACCCACACTCTACCATCGGATCACGACACTGTGTACCGTGATTCGTCACTCCACACAACGTTTTTCCACTGTTCAATCGTCCAATGTTTACATTCCTTACACCAAGCGAGGCGTCGTTTGGCATTTACAGGCGTGATGTGTAGCTTATGAGCAGCCGCTCGACCATGAAATCCAAGTTTTCTCACCTCCCGCCAAACTGTCATAGTACTTGCAGTGGATCCTGTTGCAGTTTGGAATTCCTGTGTGATGGTCTGGATAGATGTCTACCTACTACACATTACGACCCTCTTCAACTGTGTCAGTCAACAGACGAGGTCAACCTGTACGCTTTCGTGCTGTAAGTGTCCCTTCACGTTTCCACTTCACTATCACATCGGAAACAGTGGACCTAGGGATGTTTAGGAGTGTGGAAATCTCGCGTACGGGCGTATGACACGAGTGACACCCAATCACCTGACCCCGTTCGAAGTCCGTGAGTTCCGCGGAGCGCCCCATTCTGCTCTCGCACGATGTCTAATGACTACGGAGTACTTGGCAGTAGGTGACATCTAATATGAAAAACGTATGTTTCTGGGGGTGTCCGGATACTTCTGATCACATAGCGTATAAAGAAAGTTGCCATTCATTATACCATGTTGAGTTTTTGTCCGTTCCGATCTCCCTGTAGACAACGCCATCGTTAGCGAACAATCTCATATTGCGTTGCTGATAAGTCTTAATGTACATTTCAGAACATTAGAGGTCCTACAATGATCTGAAAACCTTGACGAACTAGAGGAAGGAACACAACCTATTAAACACGTGGTGGAAATGAATGATAGTGTGGGAGCACTTTACCAGAGGTCCTTCAGTCGTGCACAGAAAGTTGGGCGACACATGGCGTGAGGTCAGCGTGGCCATAGCGCCAAACGGGACAGGTCCTGCAACACGAGTTTGTTGAAGGAACGGGAAACCAACGTCTTGATATATCAATAACCTCCCTATCATTCACGTATCGCTCCCCACGTAGTGTATCCTTCATTGGTCCGAGTAGGTGAATGTCGGCAGTGCGAGGTCCACGCTGTATGGTGGAACACTCCAATTAGGTTCTGTGAGCTCCTCTAAAGCGAAGACCGCATAAATATCTCCCCCTTTACCAACAACCGGTTTCGATAGACTTTTCTGCATCTTCAGGTCTGTGCGTTTTATTGTGTACTTTGTTTCAAAAAATGTTCAAATGGCTGTGAGCACTATGGGACTTAACATCTGCGGTCATCTGTCCCCTAGAACTTAGAACTACTTAAACCTAACTAACCTAAGGACATCACACACATCCGTGCCCGAGGCAGGATTCGAACCTGCGATCGTAGCGGTCACGCGGTTCCAGACTGAAGCGCCTAGAACCACGTGCCACACCGGCCGGCGTACTGTGTTTTTTTTATTACGTAACACTCATATATGAGGGCTACATATGTGGACATGGCAATGTGCACTTGGTGTTTCTTGATTTTAAATGTTTTATTTATGACAAATCTTTACATTATGTGCTATATTTTATTCACATGACAACTAGGCGTTAGGTGCAACTCAAATTAAATACATTTTATAATACAAATAATTTCTGAAGACCTGACGATGAGAGTAAAGACTGTGGAAACTGGTTGTTCGTAAACAAAGAAATATTTATGCATTCATGGCATCAGAAAGTTATTACTAGGTAAAACGCATCGCTTCTTCTAATTTCTCAGCATGAGAAAATTCAATCCCTTCAGAGTTCCCGAAGGAAACTGACGTGCGGCCGGGAGAGCGGTGTGCTAACCACATGCCCCTGCATATCCGCATCCAGTGACGCCTGTGGGCTGAGGATGACACGGCATCCGGTAGGACCGTTGGGTCTTCATGGCCTATTTCGGAGGAGTTTAGTTTAGTTCTCGAGTCCCAGAAGACAGTCACCATGACCCTACCAGCTGAGGGGACGGCCTTCAAAATCTTCGTCGGAGGAGAGGTGATGTGGTGCCACTCCGTAGTTTGCTGTAAAGTTTCCGGTACGATGTTCGACAAAAATTTTCAAAATCAGCCTCGTAACGCGCAAACTGTTCCGCACAGATGGTCCTTCGTTGCTCTTCATGGTCTTCTGTTAGGCGCCGAATAATCCAGAGGGTACACCCCCTGTGAGTACCCCAACTGGTAGACGACTGTGTCAGCGTTACCAGGAGACACGTGCTGTTGTGCAGGGAGGTGTTCCATTGTGGTCCGTCGATCACCTCTAGTGAGAGTGTCTGCACGTTTCAACATTAAGGCGTCGCAGCTGTGTGCGACCGGCCGGCACGCGAGAGATTGGACAGGTTTGTGCGACATCTTTGCGATGACAACAGTCGCCTCGCCCAACGACAGACCTTGCTTTTGTTCACTGACAGTCTCCGTAGACGTTCTGCTAGATCCTACGAATATCTGTGATATTCCGGTTTCTGACAAAGAAACTCGATGACAGCACTCTGTTTGGAACGCATCTGCTCTAGAGAAGCCATTTTGAAGACTTCTTATCGGAAATTCCTGAAACTATAGCCGATGAAGCGGGAATATTCTACGATGTCTCACAGAAAATTCAGCATTATTTTCAACCGAAACTGGTCGAGGAAAAAAAAAGTATTGCTTTACTTACTGAAGGCCTCTCGGCGTCATGTGTGAAGAAAGCGTATCATTTCGGAACGACACACAGGTACATACACTACTGGCCATTAAAATTGCTGCACCAAGAAGAAATGCAGATGATAAACGGGTACTAATTGGACAAATATATTATACTAGAACGGACATGTCATTACATTTTCACGCAATTTGGGTGCATAGATCCTGAGAAATCAGTACTCAGTACAACCACCTCTGGCCGCAATAACGGCCTTGATACGCCTGGGTATTGAGTCAAACAGAGCTTGGACGGCGTGTACAGGTACAGCTGCCCATGCACCTTCAGCACGATACCACAGTTCATCAAGAGTAGTGCCTGGCGTATTGTGACGAGCCAGTTGCTCGGCCACCATTGACCACACGTTTTCAATTGGTGAGAGATTTGGAGAATGTGCTGGACAGGGCAGCAGTCGAACATTTTCTGTATCCAGAAAGGCGCGTACAGGAGCTGCAACATGCCGTCGTGCATTATCCTGCTGAAATGTAGGTTTCGCAGGGATAGAATGAAGGGTAGAGCCACGGGTCGTAACATATCTGACATGTAACGTCCACTGTTCAAAGCGCCGTCAATGCGAACAAGAGGTGACCGAGACGTGTAACCAATGACGACCCAAACAGTCAGATACGCCAGTCTGGTGATGATGAATACACGCTTCCAATGTGCGTTCACCGCGATGTCGCCAAACACGGATGCGACCATCATGATGCTGTAAACAGAACCTGGATTCATCTGAAAAAATGACGTTAATTGAAGGCGCTTTGAACAGTGGACGTTACATGTCCCTGCGAAACCTACATTCAGCAGGATAATGCATCGCAGGCGCTCCTGACGGTGATGGAGCGTCAAGGGTAACCACAGCCATGATCTCCGAGCTGGTAGTTCATTCTGCTGCAAACGTCGTCGAACTGTTGGTGCAGATGGTTGTTGTCTTGCAAACGTCCCCATCTGTTGACTCAGGGATCGAGACGTGTCTGCACGATCCGTTACAGCCATGCGGATAAGATGCCTGTCATCTCGACTGCTAGTGATAGGAGGCCGTTGGGATCCAGCCTGGCGTTCCGTATTCTGCTAACAGTCATTGGATCTCGACCAACGCGAGCAGCGATGTCGCGATACGATAAAACGCAGTCGCGATAGTCTACAATCCGACCTTTATCAAAGTCGGGAACGTGATGGTACGCATTTCTCCTCCTTACACGAGGCATCGCAACAACGTTTCACAAGGCAACGCCGGTCAACTGCTGTTTGTGTATGAGAAATCGGTTGGAAACTTTCCTCATGTCAGCACGTTGTAGGTGTCGCCACCGGTGCCAACATTGTGTGAATGCTTTGAAAAGCTAATTATTTGCATATGACAGCATCTTCTTCCTGTCGGTTAAATTTCGCGTCTGTAGCACATCTTCGTGGTGTAGCAATTTTAATGGCCAGTTAAGAACTTGTCACGACAGTGATTGTACCGTGTCGAAGCACGTGACATTATGCACAGGTGTACCACACTGGAGACGTGTAACGCTGGGAGGGATCTGGCGTTTATACCCGGTGATGCGCGGAGAGCCGGGCGCCTGCAGCAGCCGCAGCCCTGCCGGCAGACCGACGTCACCTTCGGGCAGGTCAGGGCCGGAACTGGTAGCGGGGGCAGCGACAGCGGCGGGCGCTTCTGGGAAGCGGCGGGCTTTCTCCGCCGCTGACGCTGGGGGGCCGCGTCCGCCCAGATGAAAGGGACAGCGCCGCGCTGCGCTACGCCCGCCGGCGGCGCTCACAGCCTGACGCTGCCGCCAGGCGTCGCCGTGCTCCGCTCTTCATCTTCCCCACATTAATCTTCGGCTCACACGCGTCTTTTTTATTTTCGTGCAGCCTCTCTTTAACTAGCACAGCCTACAAAGTGTTCTCAGAGGTTCTCCAAAATGATTGGAACTCTATTGAAGGAGGTGTGAACTCAAGAACATCCTGCAGAAGCCTGTTCAGGGAACTAGGGATACTAACTACTGCTTCCCAATATATTTATTCCTTAATGGAATTTGTCATTAAAAATATATCACTTTTTCAAATGAAATTTTTCATTAAAAATATATCACTTTTTCAAACCAACAGCTCAATTCATGGAATCAATACTAGAAAGTACAATAATCTTCCGAAGGATTTAAAGTCACTTAGGCTTGTACAAAAAGGTGTGCACTATTCGGGAACACACATTTTCAATAACTTGCCAGCAGCCACAAAAAGCTTAACAACCAATGAAATTCAGTTTAAGAGAAGCCTAAGAGATTTATTGGTGGCAAACACACAGTAACAGAACGTACCGGCGTGACTTCAAACACTTTGTTACAGGAAATGTTCAAAATGTCCTCCGTTAGCGAGGATACATACATCCAGCCTCCGTCGCATGGAATCCCTGATGCGCTGATGCAGCCCTGGAGAATGGAGTATTGTATCACAGCCGTCCACAATACGAGCACGAAGAGTCTCTACATTTGGTACCGGGGTTGCGTAGACAAGAGCTTTCAAATGCCCCCATAAATGAAAGTCAAGAGGGTTGAGGTCAGGAGAGCGTGGAGGCCATGGAATTGGTCCGCCTCTACCAATCCATCGGTCACCGAATCTGTTGTTGAGAAGCGTACGAACACTTCGAATGAAATGTGCAGGAGCTCCATCGTGCATGAATGACATGTTGCGTCGTAATTGTAAAGGCACATGTTCTAGCAGCACAGGTAGAGTATTCCGTATGAAATCATGATAACGTGTTCCATTGAGCGTAGGTGGACGAACATGGGGCCCAATCAAGACATCACCAACAATGCCTGCCCAAACGTTCACAGAAAATCTGTGTTGATGACGTGATTGCACAACTGCGTGCGGATTCTCGTCAGCCCACACATGTTGATTCTGAAAATTTACAATTTGATCACGTTGGAATGAAGCCTCATCCGTAAAGACAACATTTGAACTAAAATGAGGATTGACACATTGTTGGATGAATCATTCGCAGAAGTGTACCCGTGGAGGCCAATCAGTTGCTGATAGTGCCTGCACACGCTGTACATGGTACGGAAACAACTGGTTCTCCCGTAGTACTCTCCATACAGTGACGTGGTCAACGTTACCTTGTACAGCACCAACTTCTCTGACGCTGACATTAGGGTTATCGTCAACTGCACGAAGAATTGCCTCGTCCATTGTAGGTGTCCTCGTCGTTATAGATCTTCCCCAGTCGCGAGTCATAGGCTGGAATGTTCCGTGCTCCCTAAGACGCCGATCAATTGCTTCGAACGTCTTCCTGTCGGGACACCTTCGTTCTGGAAATCTGTCTCGATACAAACGTACCGCGCCACGGCTATTGCCCCATGCTAATCCATATATCAAATGGGCATCTGCCAACTCCGCATTTGTAAACATTGCACTGACTGCAAAACTACGTTCGTGATGAACACTAACCTGTTGATGCTACGTACTGATGTGCTCGATGCTAGTACTGTAGAGCAATGAGTCGCATGTCAACACAAGCACCAAAGTCAACATTACCTTCCTTCAATTGGGCCAACTGGCGGTGAATCGGGGAAGTACAGTACATACTGACGAAACTAAAATGAGCTCTAACATGGAAATTAAGCGTTTCAGTACACATGTCCACGCCGGCCGGAGTGGCCGAGCGGTTAAAGACGCTACAGTCTGGAACCGCACGACCGCTACGGTCGCAGGTTCGAATCCTGCCTCGGGCATGGATCTGTGTGATGTCCTTAGGGTAGTTAGGTTTAAGTAGTTCTAAGTTCTAGGGGACTTATGACCACAGCAGTTGAGTCCCACTGTGCTCAGAGCCATTTTTGAACACATGTCCACATAACATCTTTTCTTTATTTATATGTGAGGAATGTTTCTTGAAAGTTTGGCCGTACCTTTTTGTAACACTTTGTATATATAACTTGTGCACAATTTCAGTGCAGTAATGTGTTCATTGTAAATAAGTGTTACAGTAGTTGTATTACACGTTTATTACCTTATAAATAAATAAAAAAAGATTTTTATTTTAAATTCAGTGCATTAGTATTCGTAAAATGACTCTTTCATATAGTGTTCACTAAAAAATGACGATCATTCCACTTGGGACCTGTGGAATGGTGCATTAGCTTATTTGTTTTAGTTGTAAATATTTGTCATGTATTGTTGTTTTTCTGACATGTTCTACATCCTGTAGGACCTCCTCACTACGGATCAAACGGAATGAAAGTAAATCTAATCTAATCTAATCTAATAGACGAGAAGTAAGTGGGCTTTATGAAGTCTCTTTCTACCACGGATCAGATATTTCGACTGAAAGAAACCGTATAAAAATATTAGGAATATTGCTCGTTCATTTTAAGAAATCAGTGCAACGAAGAACCAGCCAACGTTGCAAATTCCAGTGGAAGTTCGATTTTAGGAAAACCTAAGATAGCATCAACAGAGAACAGTTTTGTGAGAAAATACAAATGTTTGGAATGCCAAAGAAGATTACAAATCTCGCAAACGTTACTCTGCAAGGCTCAAAAGGGATAGCTAATATGGATGGAGGATATTCGATAGCTTTTGACATAAAAACAGGAGCCAGGCAAGGGGATGGAATACTGAAACTTCTTTATTTAAATGAGTGTGGCTGTACTTAAATTGCTGAAAGACTGACAGCCACAATATCCTAGCGCAACGCAATCTGACTGCTCAAAAAAATTACATCCTGACTTCAAGTAATTAATTCAAAAGAAAGGCCCTGTTTAAAAAGAAATCTTAACAATAACTTATACATTTCATTAAGAACTTACCTCACAAAAATCTTCATTACGCGAACTACTGCAATACAGCAATAATGCCAGCTAAATAAAGGATTCTAACTACTAAAGCCACTAACTACCATCAGGCATGTGGTTAGCAAAGGAAACATTTTGTTCCAAACCAAATAACGTATTTTTTTTACCTTAATAATATGACATCCAGTTCAAACATGAATATAAATCGTCTTTGACATCTAGTACAAAGGTATATATAATCATGATTAATTTTCAATCTCCAAGTCCGATACTTCCAGATCCGTAGTCTATGGTAACACTTTAGACATCTACCCTCCATCTATGCTAACTTCTCACATTTAACATCCATCACTGCTGGATGTTCACCTCCAACTGCCCAACAGTACTTCCATCACAGCTGGCGACTAACTTCCAACTGCCCAACAGCCCAACCGGCGATTAACTTCCAACAACGAGTCCGACCAGCCACAGAGTCTCTTACGAAGAAAGCGCAGTCAGAGATCCAATGCAAAGCGCTACACAAAGCTGCCAACACAGAAGCAGCCCACTTACAATATCACCACTTCTGTTCAGTGTAATAATACAGGAAGAACTAGATGCACCAAGTGAAGCCGAGGAGGGAATCACCATGGGAATAAAAACAAATGTACTGGCGATTCCAGATGACACAGCATGAATCGCTGAACACTTTCAAGACCTGAAAATACTGGCAAGAAAGCTATTTCAAAAGCCAAGGAAATTGGATTAGCGCTAAACGACGAGAAAACAAAATTTATTGGGGTTGAAAGAAACGGCAAGGCAAAAAGGCGGGAAAACCATACAGCTCGATAACAATGTGAGGGAGGAGAATGGCGAAGAAGAAAAAACGGGTAGCTCATGGAGTTGTTAAATGAACCAGATATTGTTGCGGAGCCGGCCGGTGTGACCGAGCGATTGTAGGCGCTTCAGTCTGGAACCGCGCGACCGCTACGGTCGCAGGTTCGAATCCTGCCTCGGGCATGGATGTGTGTGATGTCCTTAGGTTAGTTAGGTTTAAGTAGTTCTAAGTTCTAGGGGACTGGTGACCACAGATGTTAAGTCCCATAGTGCTCAGAGACATTTGAACCATATTGTTGCGGAAGTTAACACAAGAAGGCTGAGATGGGCTGCGCACATCTATAGAAGAGACATCAAGACTGAGAAACCGTTGGAGAAGAAACCCGAAAAGACCTTTCGGCAGACTGAAAATGACATGGAGAGACTAAGTAGCCAAGGATTTTCAGACCCTTGCAGCAAGGAAAGAAGATGCCAAGGACAGAACGCTATGGAGGAGGCTGCTTGACAAGACAAGAGAACCGACTGCGGTTTGAGGGGCCAGGGGAGGAAGAGTAAGCAAGCAGCGTTTGATATTCCAGGCTTCATAGCGGCAACATTGTACGACGAGAATCACTCTTTATTTCCGCCAAACGCCATACACAGATCGTGGCAATGTGCCAGTTTACAAGTTGCCTTTCAGCTGCACAGTGTTTTGGTTCAAAAATGGTTCTGAGCACTATGGGACTTAATATCTGAGGTCATCAATCCCCTAAAACTTAGAACTACTTAAACCTAACCAACCTAAGGACATCACACACATCCATGCCCGAGGCAGGATTCGAACCTGCGACCGTAGCGGTGGCACGGTTCCAGACTGAAGCGCCTAGAACCGCTCGGCCACTCCGGCCGGCAGCACAGTGGTTTATTTCCACAGTTTTTGCGAGTGTAAAATGACATCAAAGACCAAGAAGGTGGTCGTGTTCATGAACAAAAAGTTACAGGGTTGGAGAAAAGCATGAAACACAGTGCGAAATGGATGCTGGAACATAAATTCAAGTCATGCGGAAGTTAAGAATTAGACATATTAAAACAAGTAACCCTCGCAAACGAATTTGCGTCGTACATAGTGAAAGATATACAACAAAATTAAGAAGAATATAAGAAGAGAAATGAACAAGTAGAGACGGAGTCCGATAAGGTCAAGTACGCCACCATGAAATACATAGGTAAAACTTCAGATAGAACTGAGCACATATTCCGGAAAATGGGACTTAAAACAGCGTTGAGATCAGCAGATAACATAAAAACACGAGTGCGTCGTTATTTGCCGCATAGGAGCAATAAATATGAGGGATCTGGTGTGTACGAAATATCTTGCCGTGATTGTGGTAGAAGTTAAATCGGCCAGACGGGCACGTCCTTTGTTTTGACATTCAAAGAACGCCCCTACATCAGCAATAAAATAGCATTAGGCTTACGTATCCAAAAGGAGGGGCATGATATTGATAGAAGTGACCAACAACCAAAAATTTTATATAATTTCGAAAAAACTAGACGATTAGACATTTTGGAAGACCTGGAGACTTACGCAACGAATCGCAAAGAACCGGAGAAACTCCTTAATGAATGAAATGAGTTTGCAGCTAATGCACATTTTAGAAATTACGACGATTTTCTCAGGTCAGTTAGTCGCTGTTTCCTGCACACACGCTCCAGCTGATCACGTGTCGCCTTGAGATGAAGTGCCGCACTGCGATGTTCGGCCCGCGACTGCTCTTGCTAACATCTACCCAACTAAAGCAAACACTTCGCAATCGGGAGAAGAGTGCCAGCGAGCTGCAACAAGGAAGTGCCCTGGTCTTCCAATCCGTATCGTCTCTCGTCAACGTAAGTGTAGTGTGTAAACATCTACCAGCCTGAAGTGCAACTCCACCGGGTACCAAAAAATATGGAAGATTGCTACTGTGTCTCTTTTACTGTAAAGACCTCACTAGGTTCTAAATACATTTTACTGTTTGAAAGACCTGTATTTACTTTCGTATTTGATGAATGATCTACTGAAATATTGACGTTTGTAGTATAGAGGATGCGCGCATCTAGCGCAAAGAGTGGCGAAGGGAAAGTACACTTCGTCATATGTATATAATTCAATGATTTCTGATTTTATGTTTAGATGACGACGCTTGAACAATCGTTTGTCAAATGCCGCCCATAAGTATGGACTACACGCATTGTAATGGCACTTAACTAAGCTCACAAGTACATCTAATGAAAATAATTACACTTGTTTCAGATCTCCTAAATATAAAGTCAGAAATCAGGGAATTATATTTCATACGAGTAAAACCAGATATAATATTCTTTCGCCACTCTTTGCGTTAGTTGCGCGCGTTCTGTATAAGAGGCTCTCTCGTTAACATTTATGACGTCCCATTTCCTTTCTTAAAAAGAGAATCTTCCGTAGTGTGGGAGAGACCGATACGAAATTGTTACACGTCTCTACACTTTTCAACACGAACTACTGACCAGCAAAGGCAATACAGGGTGAACACAAACACCATCGACAAAATTTCAGAGGTTAATACGGGTTTTGTCCGCAAACGGAATGTTTGTAAACACCATAAACCATTTCTGTTATATAACAGCCACGATCCCCAGCCATGTCTATTTATGACCAAATTGCATTTGTGACACGGTTTTAACTTATATATTAATGCCTGATTCTCCCTATGTTCTTGTATTCAAATAGCCTTGAAGATAGCTACAGAGTAGCTGAAAGCGATCTGCAGTAAACAGATTAAAAATTTACGACCGTTGCTGCCATTCCTTCCGTCTTGGGACTAATTACTTGCTCGATCTGCATACTACCACTGGTGCAAGAGCATCGTCATTTAACGCGCAATGAATGTAAAAAGATCGCCTGCAATTCCAAGTGCTGAGCTGTGGAACACATCGATACCAGGTTAAGAGTATCTTGCCTAAGACATGAAGCGATGAATCCCGCTTGTCAATCTAGTTCCTCTAAGCAATGATTAGAGGTATCTCATATGTTAACTTGGCATTTTATTGACGGCCTGATCCATCTGTTGCCGTCTCTCACCTGTGACCGATACAGAAACCTATTGTTCGCCTGTTTATTTCCTTGTTTACAGTGAGCGTGATGGCGCAATCGTTAGCAAACTGGCGTCGCATTCGGCACGACGTTAGTTCAAACCAGTATCCGGCCATCGAGATTTAAATTTTCAGTTATCTCCGTAAATCGCTCCAGGCAAATGCCGGGATCGTTCTTTTGAAAGGGGAAGGCCAATTTTCTTCCCCATCTTTGACACAATCCGAGCTTGTGCTCCGCCTGCAATGATCCCGATATCGACGGGACGTAAAACACAATGCTCCTTTCTTTTCCTTGTTCACTTACATCAGTGTTCATAAAACTGCGGCTCGAGGGCAGCAAACGGCCAGAGTCAAGTACACGAGCGGCCCGCCCTTCTCAGCCGTATTTTACAGTAATATGCAAAATGGTTCAAATGGCTCTGAGCACTATGGGACTCAACATCTTAGGTCATAAGTCCCCTAGAACTTAGAACTACTTAAACCTAACTAACCTAAGGACATCACACACACCCATGCCCGAGGCAGGATTCGAACCAGCGACCGTAGCAGTCCCGCGGTTCCGGACTGCAGCGCCAGAACCACTAGACCACCGCGGCCGGCACAGTAATATGCCTGCAGCAACTAACAGCTGTATCCAAAAATGTGTCCGCAGCTCGTGGTCGTGCGGTAGCGTTCTCGCTTCCCACGCCCGGGTTCCCGGGTTCGATTCCCGGCGGGGTCAGGGATTTTCTCTGCCTCGTGATGACTGGGTGTTGTGTGATGTCCTTAGGTTAGTTAGGTTTAAGTAGTTCTAGGGGACTGATGACCATAGATGTTAAGTCCCATAGTGCTCCGAGCCCAGCCTCCAAAAACGTCACGTCAGCTAACATTAAGAGCTTCTTAATAGTGTAGTTTTCGTGCTCAACAACAAACAAAAATACTTACAGTAATATTTTAATAAGTGATTAATTTGCCCACATCTCGTGGTCGTGCGGTAGCGTTCTCGCTTCCCACGCCCGGGTTGCCGGGTTCGATTCCCGGCGGGGTCAGGGATTTTCTCTGCCTCGTGATGGCTGGGTGTTGTGTGCTGTCCTTAGGTTAGTTAGGTTTAAGTAGTTCTAAGTTCTAGGGGACTGATGACCATCGATGTTGAGTCCCATAGTGCTCAGAGCCATTTGAACCATTTTTTTTATTAATTTTAATTGACATTGGTAAATTCGGCCATGAACTGATTAAAGTTGGCAACTTCCTCAAGGGCAGAGGAGTAAGTAGCACGGCCACTGTGCGATTAAAGTATGCGAGAGAGGCATGTGGTGTTGTTTGTCTTCCAGTATTACCTCACAAGTGTGAGCAACGCGTATTGATCAGCTGCTATGCAATAAATTTTGATACGGAAGTAACACGGATTCGTGAATGCGCGTTACAAAGACGGTCGTATTCAAATGAGATACATGTCTGTAGCAAGGAATATTAAACTGAATTAAGGCTGTTGTAATACAACGCAAAGAGTTGATGAAAAATGACATTTAAAACATTTAGTAAACATTTCTGATCGTGTCTCATATTTCATAATGAACTCAAAGATAAGTACAATTACTGTTATTTATCAACCAACCACCCGCTCAAAAGACAACAACACTTCGTCAGGCAACTGGGGCCGCTGAAGGCAGCAGCAGTCTGAAACAGAGAACAGTCGACACGAAGTGCTCCGCATAGTGCCGACTTTCAATGATCAATACCTGGTGGCCGGCGGTCAGCATACCACGCCCTTACTATAGCTTGTCCACTAGGGCTCACAACATACTAATTTATGTGGTCTACCAATTAATAACAAGATCGGCCGAGGTATGTCAGCACTGGTCCTTAAGCAAAAAGTTAGACGACCACTGACCCACAGATTAACGCCGGCATTCTTTATATCACTTTCGAATTGTGTGATAACGGTTTGAGCTACACTCCATGGCCACGAGGATGCTTGCCCCCCCCCCCCCCCCTCCCCTCTGCCCTACCTCTCAAGGTGACCTTCTCTATTCCATAACAGGACATCCGGGACGGCACAGAGTGAGAAGATGTGCTCAACTCGGACCCGCATGCCGTAATCAGGAAAAAAGATGGTAGTATACGGTATCTCTAGTTCAGCCGCTCGTGACTGTAAACCCGATTAATAGAGGAGTGGACCTTATTGGATACGGGTATGATTCTACATAGGAGGGGCGTTTGAAAAGTCCGTGCAAAGTTGAAAAGATGTCACCCCTCGGGGCGTATCAAGGTCATATTTAGTTAATAGCATCTTTGGAAAGAACGCACACCAAGTTTCAGCCATATTGGTCTGTTTCTTTGTGTTTGGCATTCGTGTGAATCAAGGAAGTCGAGTGATTGTCAAAAAATGGACGAAAAAGAATTTCGTGTGGTGATTAAACATTACTTTACGAAAGGCAAAACGCTTCAGGAGACTAAAGAGAAGCTTGATAAACATTGTGGTGACTCTGCACCTTCGATTAGAACAGTTTATAAGTGTTTCAGATAACTGCAAGGAATTCAGCCATGTAACACTTTCAGCGACGCGGTGGCTGGCTGAATTCCCGGAAGTTATTTGAAAGTTGTATACGCCAGGAGAAACTCAGTTTATAAGTGGTTTCAAAATTTTCGGACTGGCCATATTGGCACAAGTGGTGCTGAACGTTCTGGACGCCCCGTGGAGGTTACAACTCCAGAAATCATTGATAAAATCCATGATATGGTGATGGATGACAGAAGAGTTAAGTTCCAGCATCTTTCGGGTGTGCACTCGGGACAGTGACAATTCTTCTTGCGATATTTCGGCTAGAAACCTCCCAGCCATCTTCAAGGCGAGTCAGAGACTGAGTTCATAGCGTTTGCGCGTGCCTATTTATACGGAGAGTCACGTGATACAAAGCTGCTGAAGATTGAAAGCGCATGCGTCAAAGATATCAAAGTCGCCACTACTGCGCTAGTCATAGATAAGATGTGTATAGCAAAGATAAACATATAAGCGCAGAGTGCAAACAAAATAGTGCTGCTGCAAATCCACTGTGCTTGTAAATAAATAATTAATCTTTAAAAGTGGTAACATCTGTCGGAAGTGAAGATGCAGAAATTCTTTCCGAACGAAAGTGTGAAATAAGCGGTTTCCAAGCATTGTCAAGATGAAATCCTTCAAATGGCTCTGAGCACTATGGGACTCAACTGCTGTGGTCATAAGTCCCCTAGAACTTAGAACTACTTAAACCTAACTAACCTAAGGACATCACACACATCCATGCCCGAGGCAGGATTCGAACCTGCGACCGTAGCGGTCGTGTGGTTCCAGACTGTAGCGCCTTTAACCGCTCGGCCACTCCGGCCGGCTTAAATCCTTCGTCACGGTTTAGCAGGTTGTCGGCTAGTTGTATTTCTACAGCTTTTCTCCCATACGTGGGTAATGTTTCTTCTAAAATCGCTAGAATCTTGAAGAAACATAAAGTGGATGTGATATTCCGCCCACCAGCTAAGACTGCAGCCTTGTTGGGATCCGTTAAGGATGATCTGCTCTTGCGAAAGGCGGGAGTTTATGAAATCCCTTGTGAGTGTGGCAAACGTTACATAGGGGAAACCACGCGCCATGTACAGGAACGATGTGTCGAGCACCAGCGGTACAGACGTCTTCTTCAGTCCAATAAATCAGCAGTTGCCGAACATTGCATTTCTACTGGCCATGCCATGGATTATAAAGATGTTAAGATTTTAACTACTGCTTCATCTTTCTGGGACTCAGTTGTTAAGGTAGCTGTAGAAATACAACTAGCCGACAACCTGCTAAACCGTGACGAAGGATTTCATCTTGACAATGCTTGGAAACCGCTTATTTCACACCTTCGTTCGGAAAGAATTTCTGCATCTTCACTTCCGACAGATGTTACCACTTTTAAAGATTAATTATTTATTTACAAGCACGGTGGATTTGCAGCAGCACTATTTTGACTGCACTCTGCGCTTATATGTTTATCTTTGCTATACACATCTTATCTATGACTAGCGCAGTAGTGGCGACTTTGATATCTTTGACGCATGCGCTTTCAATCCTCAGCAGCTTTGTATCAAGTGACTCTCCGGATAAATAGGCACGCGCAAACGCTATGAACTCAGTCTCTGACTCGCCTTGAAGATGGCTGGGAGGTTTCTAGCCGAAATATCGCAAGAAGAATTGTCGCTGTCCCGAGTGCACACCCGAAAGATGATGGAACATTATGTCCGCCGGGAAAACTTCACGAATCACACAGAAGAGTTAAGGTTCGTGAGATTGCTAGTGCTGTGGGCATCTAGAATGAATGGGTACATAATATTTTGCATAAACATTTGGACATGAGAAAGCTATCCGCAAGATGTGTTTCGCGATTGCTCACCCTTGACCAAAAACGGAATCGTGTGAAGTGTTGCAAGGATGGTTGCAGCTGTTCAGGAAGAATTCGCAGGACTTTAAGCGTAGTTTCGTCACTGTGGATGAAAACTGGATACGTTACTATACTCCTGAGACCAAACAACAATCTAAACAATGGGTTACCAAGGGAGAATCTGCACCAAAAAAGGCGAAGACCATTCCTTCGGCCGGCAAGGTTATGGCGACTGACTTTGGGGATTCCCAAGGGATAATCCTCATCGACTATCTGGAAAAGAGTAAAACTACTACAGGTGCATATTATTCATCGTTATTGGACCGTTTGAAAACCGAGCTGCAAGACAAACGCCGACTATTGGACCGCAAAAAGTCGTTTTCCATCACGACAATGCACCAGCACACAACTCAGCAGCTGTGTTCGCAAAATTAATAGAAATATGATTCCAACTCGTTTCACATCTCCCCTGTTCTCCATTCGCTCCCCCGGACTACTATTTGTTCCCCAATTTGAAGAAATGGCTGGTGGAACAAAGATTTTATTCAAACGAAGAGGTGAGTGCAGCAACTAACAGCTATTTTGCAGACTTGGACAGTTCCTATTATTCAGAAGGGATCAACAAATTAGAACAGCGTTGGACGAAGTGTATAAGTCTAAAAGGAGACTATGTCGAAAAATAAAAAAGGTTTACCCAAACAAGTAAGTAGTTTTTATTTTTGCGCGGACTTTTCAAACGGCCCTCGTAGAGTATGCGAAACAAATTGCTCTTCTTCTACCAGCAGTTTGCTGTAGGTCGCCGGAGGAGCGAGGCGTACCAAGTGACTGGAAAAATACACCGATCATTCCAATTTTCAAGAAGAGCCCTCGAACACACACTCACAACAAAATGACTATTTCGCTGTCAGTATCTGAGTTTTAGAGCACTTTTATGCGTTCTATCACCCTTCTGGAGACCGAAAACCACCTCTGTAGGGAATAGTATGAATTGCGATATTTACCCTTTGGGTCCTCTAAACATATAAAGAAAAATAAATTTTAAAATATGTCACAAAATGAACCTTTATCGTCATAGTAAGCAACGATTACAAGAAGAAATTGGAAAAAATTGACAATACATTGTTTTAAGGCGGAGGATCCACTTTGAAATATAATTTGAAATTTGTTTACAAAATTAATCTTTATTATCATATTAAGCAAGAAATACAAGAAGAAATGGGCAAAAAGTAAACAATCAATTGTTCTGAAAAGGTGGTTTTACTTTGGAACGTCTAAGACGTACATTTTTCAACCAGGTATCATTTCATGAGATACAGTGTGCTCAGAAAGAGTCTGAAAAGCTTGTAAGTGTGTTTCAAGGTAGGCTGTACTGAGCAATAATTGTTGAGGAAAAAAATCCAATACCTTGCGCCGTTTCCGACTTTCTTAGGAGCGACATTAGCATTGAAATGAGCCAATCAGGGCGCTGAGCGATCAAATTCACACGGCTCACCAGAGACGGAGTCGCCAAATGTGATCTTCGTTCGGTTTCGTAAAACCGAACAAGAGAGTGATACAAAAATTGGAGATGGAACGGTAGCAAGGGTTGAATCTTAGCCAAAGGCTGAGCGGTCTCGTGAACTATCATATATCCTATGAGAACATCTAATTGTTCGTGGAAGTATGTTTTGTCTGTGCAACTAATTGACGGCAGTTTCTTTATTGCTATACGCGTTTCGGTTGTTTTATTTGAGAAGCATCTTCAGTGGCTCGTAATACATGTTTCTTTTTATACATATAATAAATGTATTATGTGGTAGTTACAATACGTTACTATGTTACATTTCGTCATGTTTTTTTAGGTTAGAATCAACTTTTGTAGCACAACTTTAGTGATATGAAGCTATCTTTCGGTGTTACTAACGATTTCCGTAAGGGTCTGTATTACAAATGTATTCACTAGATGCCACTAGTTGCTTATCATGTATTCGTACACTCCGTTTACCTTCTTAGGCAATAATATTCTACCCTTA
Source organism: Schistocerca cancellata (assembly GCF_023864275.1). Classification (NCBI taxonomy): domain Eukaryota; kingdom Metazoa; phylum Arthropoda; class Insecta; order Orthoptera; family Acrididae; genus Schistocerca; species Schistocerca cancellata. The sequence goes on from NC_064628.1 coordinate 680,951,526, forward strand.
CATATTTATTACGTGTTCAAAGGCACTGACCAATTACAACAAATAGCACTATTTACATTCTTGAGTAAAGAATTATCAGAATTCTATTCATGTTCATACAAAGTTCCATTACAAAATCTTACACAAATGTAACTATAATACAACATAATGATATTAACTAAATAACGAAACGAGAAGCAGCTCCAATGGGTCATATTATGTTAGGACCAGTCGCCGTAACACTTTTACCAATCTTACGTATGCAACCATCTGTTCATCCAAAACATCATCGAAATTAACTGATGCATATTCGTTAATATAAAAAAAGAGATCAAGTCGTCAAAATACCTACATAACAGCAGCAAACTCGTTAACAACTCGTTGCAAGCACTGTTTTTAAAAATCATACTGCTACAACAGTAGCCGGGCGCTGGTGGCCGAGCGGTTCTAGGCGCTTCAGTCTGGAACCGCGCGACCGCTACGGTCGCAGGTTCGAATCCTGCCTCGGGCATGGATGTGTGTGATGTCCTTAGGTTAGTTAGGTTTAAGTAGTTCTAAGTTCTAGGGGACTGATGACCTGAGATGTTAAGTCCCATATTGCTTAGAGCCATTTGAACCATTTTGCTACAAAAGTAGTCAAATAAAGTGGTATTAATTATTTTAAAAGCGTAAAACGATGCACATTAATTGTGGCTACAAATGTACAATGTCTTGACAGTGACATACAGTGTCACAGTTGTTAGCTCAATAATGATATTAACTAAATAACGAAGCGAAAAGCAGCACCAATGGCTCATATTATGTTAGCACCAGTCGCTGTAACACGTTTACCAATCTTACGTATGCATCCAAAACATCATCGAAATTAACTTCTGCATATTCGTTAATATAATAATAATAATAATAATAATCAAAATACTTATACAACAGCAGCAATCGCATTAACAACTCGTTGCAAGCACTGTTTTTAAAAATCATACTGCTACAAAACTAGTCAAATAGAGTGGTATTAATTATTTTAAAAGCGTAAAACGATGCACATTAATTGTGGCTGCAAATGTACAATGTCTTTACAACGACATACCGTGTCACAGTTATTAGCTCAATGGTGATCACTGAGTCAATCATTATCTTCCTTCCTCCTGCAAGTATCTCGCTGAAAGCCAAGACGGTTAAATTACCGAGATTCGAGCTGACATGGGGGCTTACCAACAATTGCTCTTCCCGAGTACTACTCGCGGTGAGGAACAGTGGTACGCAAAATACCCTCCGCCACATACGTAAGGTAACTCGCGGATTAATGATGTAGATGTAACGTTACTTGCCAACAGCGTCGAACAAAAAGTCAAGTGTGGGGGCAACTGCATGTTGGTAGGCGGATTTGCAGACAGAATTGCTGGACTCTGGCCCTTCTTGGTGACGATGATGAATATCAATTCCAGAATCGTTCCAGCTATTTATCCATCCATCCGAGGCATTGGAAAGTAGCAAATAAAGCCTCTCTCGGAACCAGCACAATACACAACTTTTACATGACAGTGCACAGATTGGTAGCTCGTCCCCGACTGACTCTTGTTCCACCTTTTCTACCTAGGCCAACCACAATTTGCGCGCGCTACACAGTTCCGTTCCCGAGGGGAACCACTACTCCTTTTATATACTAAAGAACTAAGAACCCTAAGTGAGGATCAGCAGTTTACATAACAGCAACCAAACACATTAAATAAAACAGAACATTTGCAGATATTGACATTTCTACAAAAAATTATTCACACAGAAATTACAATTATATATAGTAAGTTTTGTTCCCTACAAATGGGACAAAGAATTTAAATGACAGATATACTACATTGCATAGAATCAAGCCACGACATCTAAGAAAGGAGTATACAATTTTGTGTTATCGATTCAAACACATTCACAGATATTCAATGTTATAACAATAAATAAAACAAAAGACAAAATAAATCAGTAGAGCATTAGAGCTATGGTGTTACAAGCGTTACGGAGGTGCTCAACAAATTCCAGTGACAGACGCTGGAAGAGGAACCTAGTGCGTCACGGAGAGGTTTACTATTCCGAGAGAGTACTTTCTGGGAAGAGTCGGAGAACATAGTACTTCCTCCCACAAACATCTCGCGAAATGGCCACGTTAAGAAATCGAGAAATTAGAGCTAATACAGAGGCTTACCGACAATCATTCTTCCTATGCTCCATTCGAGAATGGAACAGCGAAGGGGGTACCAGAAGTACCCTCTGCCACACACCGCTTGGTGGCTTTTGGAGTACTGATGTAGATGCAGGCGTAAATATAGACCTCTTCCTCCTAGCCTGAGTGCTAGATTGTCATTTCCGAGACTGGTGCTGATGCGTAGCCACGGGAGAACGCCTCAGGGTCCATCGAAAGCTCCAGCACTCTCTCCCACAGTCTTAAATGCCACTGAGGCTCCGCTGCGACGCACCAAGACTAGCGCCTCCGAGTGAGATGATAGTGCAGAGAAAGGAAGGTTCGCGCCGCCTAATTTCCGTTCCCGCATGGAATTTTCCACTGAGGAGCCGACAGCGGATCTCGGAGTGAGAGTCTGGCTGATTGACGCTTCGCATCAGCCGTGACACACGAGCGGACAGCACAGATGGTGAAGCGCTGACCGTGAAAGCCAGGCGCCTCGGCACTACGCACCTGTCATAAAGGCTATACTGATTCGGAAGAAAGGTTTCTGACACGTGAATATAGCGTCTCTGCCCGCGGGGTGTGCTTCGTTACAGAACAAGAAAATCGTTGCTGCTACATTTCACCAACACTTATTTTGGCATAATAGATATACGAGGGGTGTTCAGTATTGATTTTCGCTTTATTTTTTTCCACCAACCATGGTGTGCCATTTGACCCGGCGTTACAGTTGCAATCACGTACTTTAGTCTAACCAAATGCGGCAGGACACTCTCTAAAAGTGTAATCTCTGCACAATTTCCAAAGTGCTGTCGCTACGTGAGCGGACAACCTAGACTGTTTTCATCAACGGCAGCCCTGGATGACTTGGTTTCTGTGGAAAGAAGCTGCAGATACGGCGGACATTCACAGGTGATAGGTGGCAGTACTCCACAAGCCGATGTACTTTGGCTCAAATGGCTGTGAGCACTATGGAGTTAACATCTGAGGTCATCAGTCCCCTAGACTTAGAACTACTTAAACCTAACTAACGTAAGGACACCACACACATCCATTCCCCCGGGCATGATTCGAACCTGCGACTGTAGCAGCAGCGCGGTTCCGGACTGAAGCACCTAGAACCGCTCGGCCACGACGGCCGGCTACAATGTACTTTGTACCTGAATCATTTCCCTCCTTCCATATTCCTTATGCTCAAGGTGGAAACTCATTTCGATGGCCAAACTTTCCATAATTTTACCCTCGTGGTCCTTACACATTTCTCGAGTCATACTGGAACACGGATCGAAAAGAGACAGGGATGCAGTCTTTCGCCACTACTTTTCAAGAGTGAAGAAGAATTACATAATCTGTGGAACGGAATGAGCAGTGTAACGAGTACAGAACATGGATTGACAGTAAAGCGAAGAATGACAAAAATAATGAGAAGTGACAGAAATGAGAATACCAAGAAATTTAACATCAAAGTTGATAATTGCGAAGTAGGCGGAGTTATGGAATTCTGCTACTCTGAAAGCAAAATAGCCAATGACAAACGAAGCAAGTAGGACATAAAAAGCACATTAGCACATGTAAAGATGACATTCACGTCCAAAGGCAGTATATTAGTATCAAACGTAGGCATGAAATTTCTGAGAGTGCGCGTCTGGAGCACATCATTGTATTGTAGTGAATCATGCACTGTTTAAAAAATCTGGAACACAAGAGAATCTAACCGTCTGAGGTGTGGTGCTACAGAAAAATGTTGCAAATTAGACGTGCTGATAAGGGGAATGAGGAGGTACTCCGCAGAATAGGTGAAGAAAGGAACAAATGGAAAACGCCGACAAGAACGAGGGATGGAAAATGGGTTAAGACGTCAAGTAGTAGCTTCCGTGGTATTAGAGGAAGCTGTAGACGACAAAATCTGTAGAAGGAGACAAAGACTGGAATACATCCAACAAGTAATTGAGGAAGTAGGTTCCAAGTGCTACTCTGCGATGAAAATGTTGGTACAGGAGAGGATTTCGTGGCGGGCCAGATCAGACTAGCCAGAAGAATTAACTGGAATCGGGCGTTTTTAGGAAGTCTCAGTGCTTTGCACGACGGAGTCGGTTAACATTTCCGTGACGCACTGGCACTGACTAAACGTTCTGTTGCTCATGTAGCGTAGCGCGCTAGCTTCCGATAAGGGAGGTGCGCGAGACCCAAAGCGAACCCGCGCAGTGGGTTAAGGACCTTGGGCTGGTACACAGGTAAACTCGGGTGTTCTTTCTAAGAGGGCCTCCACGCCCGTTTAGGCAAATTCTTGGCTGATCCTCACATTCCGGCATCGAGGGTACAATACATTAACAGTTAAAATATGGAACAGTGTTTACATGATTCACAGACAGACCCTGTCTTAGGTGACCTTGACTGTGGCATCAGAACAGCACTAGGTTTTCGCTTACATCGGTTTCAAAGGCGGTTTTATTTGCTGCGATATCTATTTACGAAATTTCAATCACCAACTTTCTCTTCCGAATGCGAAAATATTTTGTTGACACCCACCTACGTAGGGAGAAATGATTATCATAATAAAATAAGAGAAATCAGAGCTCGAACGGAAAGATTTAGGTGTTCCTTTTTCCCAGGCGCCATTCGAGAGTGGAATGGTAGAGAAGTAGTATGAAAATGGTTCGATCAACCCTCTGCCAGGGACTTAAGTGTGAATTGCAGAGTAACCATGTAGATTTAGATGTAGATCTGGATCTCAACAGCTGAATGTAAATTATGACGATACGAACGTAAGGACGACACAACACCAAGTCCTCGAGCGGAGAAAATCTCCGACAGCCGTAAATAGAACCCGTGTCCCTTCGCTTATCAATCCGTCGCGAAGACTGCGCAACTACAGTGGCAGATAGTCATGTGAATGGATTCAACTGCGACAAAGGCCCACTCATTTTCTTGCAGAAGCTCAACGGCCCCACGATACTAACGTCCGAGAAGACAGACAATTTCATTTCTTGGCCGGGCTTATCCTACAATAAGTTTCATGCCTTGAGATGGAAATGAGACTATCTGCAGTAAGACAAGTACACACACGAACACTGCCACGACGTCTGGAGTAGCACTGACTGTCAGTTCGACGACTTCTGTTGGCGGCCTTCCATGGTGCCAACAGAGAAGTGCGCCGGCAGTGGTAACACTGGACACAGAAGTGGCATCCTCTGATATTTCGTCGCGCGGGGTTAGCCGCGCGGTCTGAGGCGCTGCAGTCATGGACTGTGGGGCTGGTCCCGGCGGAGGTTCGAGTGCTCCCTCGGGCATGGGTGTGTGCGTTTGTGCTTAGGATAATTTAGGTTAAGTAGTGTGTAAGCTTAGGGACTGATGACCTTAGCAGTTAAGTCCCATAAGATTTCACACACATTTGAACATTTTTTTCTGATATTTTCAGTTGAGCGCTGGTTCTGCGTAAATATGACTTATCCTTGTGTAGAGGGTCCGAGGAAAACGACCGATGCCATGTAGCATTCGAATGTCGTCATACCGTCGCAGCATCTGGTGTGATGGTATGGGGTGCCATTGGCACAAAACATGAACACCACTGGTTAGCATAGACAGAAATTTGGAAAGCACCTGTTACATTTCTGAGGTATTATGGCCATCGACTGTGCCTTAAATGGTTCAAATGGCTCTGAGCTCTATGCGACTTAACTTCTGAGGTCATCAGTCGCCTAGAACTTAGAACTAATTAAACCTAACTAACCTAAGGACATCACACACATCCATGCCCGAGGCAGGATTCGAACGTGCGACCGTAGCGGTCGCTCGGTTCCAGACTGTAGCGCCTAGAACCGCACGGCCACTACGGCTGGCGACTGTGCCTTATTTTTGAGACCTCTCAACAAGATAGTATTAGACTACACGCTTCCTCCTGTTGTGCTGACCTACCTTATCCTTACCGTTACTCTAACCAGCTTCTTTCCCAGCTCTCTCACCCACTAAAACATCTGATCATGAGTCTCCGAGAAACTGCCATGTCAACACTGGCTAGCTACTGCGATAGAGTTGAACCAGTACGAAATGACGTTCCGTATCTATGATCCAAGCTAGGTTCGACCACATGCTCTGACAAATGGAAATGGTTCAAATGGCTCTGAGCACTATGGGACTTAACATCTGTGGTCATCAGTCCCCTAGAACTTAGAACTACTTAAACCTAACTAACCTAAGGACATCACACACATCCATGCCCGAGGCAGGATTCGAACCTGCGACCGTAGCAGTCGCGCGGTTCCGGACTGCGCGCCTAGAACCGCTAGACCACCGCGTCCGGCCACATGCTCTGACAGTTTGAGTCATTGTTTCTGTCAGATGTGGGAATTCTGAGTACTAAATTTCATACACCGTAACAGCCTCAAATCACCTACAACTCTTATCATTTTTTCTCACTATTATACTATATACGTCCAAATAAGTAAAAGTTCATTGTTTCCTTTTCTTCCTGTTGTTGGAATTTTAATAGTGTCTTGCAGGCTGAGAAACAGAAAAGAGCAACAGCGTTTTCGAGTGACACATCTTAGCTTTCTTTTGAAGCGATTCTAGCACACCTTGAAAAAGCTAAATAAGAAAGATCATACATGAATTTCAGTCCAGTTTCCTAGAATCCCTCGGCGCCAATTTCCTCCGAATGGCACAATCGCCCTTTTATTCTGTTCGCGGTGCTGTGAGTTTTGTTCCCTATTATTCTCTCACCGGTGATTTGATTCTTCTGGTCATTTACATATACATAGCATGTGAATACATCTTCCTTTAAACGACACTTCCCGTCAAAATGTGCTCTTATGTTAAATGATACACTCGGTATGGTTCCTAACAGTTAGTGTATAAGCTGCTGTACTGCAGTGTTTAGTCGCGTACATCACAACTCGTATAAACTGGCGGCGTCGAAACCAAAGGTTTTGAGGCCAGGGACGAGAACCGGCACTTTCGCTAGTGTACGCCAAGATCCCTCTCTCTGTCTTTCACTTTATCTCTCCACCTGCACAATGCAATCATTGGCTCCTGACGCCTCCCAAATGTATACATGTAGAACCTGTGACCTCAATATGATGTTAGTTTTTTTTTTTTTTTTGTGACGGCGCTCTCGCCGAAAAGATTGCTGTGGGCCTAGGCTTCCCGTTTCCCTTGAACTAGATAATAAGCAGACGGTCGCTTGATAAACAAAAACAAGACTTCAGTTTCTTCTTGTGGGATTCCGCAGCGTCGAAGTAATTTCGGAGAGATAAAACCATTTTAAATATCCAGTTTTTAAATATGACATACATATCACTGAAAAAAAATGGTTCAAATGGCTCTGAGCACTATGGGACTTAACATCTGAGGTCATCAGTGCCATAGAGCTTAGAACTACTTAAACATAAATAACCTAAGGACATCACACACATCAATGCCCGAGGCAGGATTCGAACCTGCGACTGTAGCGGTCGCGCGGTTCCAGACTGAAGCGCCTAGAACCGCTCGGCCACACCTGCCGGCTACGCACGAGAAAATCCATTGCAAATATGAAATGCTGGTACATTAATAATCTGTGTAGCCGCCAGAATCTTGAAAGCAAGCATGCAAAGGTGTATGCACTGTGTCGTAAAGGTACCGGATGTCAGTTTGTGGGATGGAGTTCCTTGCCTGTTGTACTTGCTCGGTCAATACAGGAATGGTTAATGCTGGCTGTGAATGACGCTGGAGTTGTCGTCCAATGATGTCCCATACCAGCTCGATTATAGACAGATATAGTGATCGAGCAGGCCAAGAAAACATGTCGGCACTCTCTAGAGCTTGTTGGGATACGACAGCGGTATGTGGTCGAGAGTTATCCTCTTGGACAACACCCCCTGGCATGCTGCTCATGAACGGCAGCACAACAGATCGAATCACCAGACTGACGGACATATTTGCAATTAGGGTGCGTGGGATAGCCACGAGAGTGCTCCTCCTGTCATATGGAATGGCACCGCAGACCGTATCTCCAGGTGTACATCCAGTGCGTCTAGCACACAGACAGGTCGGTTGCAGGACCTCAACTGGCCCCCTTCCAACAAACACACGGTCACCACTGTCAGCGACGCAGAACCAGCTGGTATCAGAAAACACAACACACCTCGAGCCTGCCCTCCAACAATCTCTCGCTTCACTCTACTGAAGTCGCAAAGGGCGGGCGTTGGGTGTCAGTGGAATGCACGCTACAACGGTCTGGCCGGGAGTTGTCCTTGAAGTAACAGCTAGTTGTGTTACTATGGAGCCACATGCCTCTCAAATTGCTGCTGCAGATGCAGTAAGATGCGCCAGAGCCATACGCCGAAGACGATGGTCTTCCATCTATATCTACATCTACATTTATACTCCGCAAGCCACACAACAGTGTGTGGCAGAGGACACTTTACATGCCACTGTCATTACCTCCCTTTCCTGTTCCAGTTGCGTATGGTTCGCGGGAAGAACGACTGCCGGAAAGCCTCTGGGTGCGCGCTCGAATCTCTCTAATTTTACATTCGTGATCTCCTCGGGAGGTATAAGTAGGGGGAAGCAATATATTCGATACCTCATTCAGAAACGCACCCTCTCGAAACCTGGACAGCAAGCTACACTGCGATGCAGATCGCCTCTCTTGCAGAGTCTGCCACTTGAGTTTGCTAAACATCTCTGCAACGCTATCACGCTTACCAAATATCCCTGTGACGAAATGCGCTGCTCTTCTTTGGATCTTCTCTATCTCCTCTGTCAACCCGACCTGGTAAGGATCCCACACTGATGAGCAATACTCAAGTATAGGTCGAACGAGTGTTTTGTAAGCTACCTCCTTTGTTGATAGACTACATTTTCTAAGGACTCTCCCAATGAATCTCAACCTGGCACACGCCTTACCAACAATTAATTTTATATGATCATTCCACTTCAAATAGTTCCGTACGCATACTCCCAGATATTTTACAGAAGTAACTGCTACCAGTGTTTGTTCCGCTATCATATAATCATACAATAAAGGATCCTTCTTTCTATGTATTCGCAATACATTACATTTGTCTATGTTAAGGGTCAGTTGCCACTCCCTGCAAATGGTTCAAATGTCTCTGAGCACTAGGCGACTTAACTTCTGAGGTCATCAGTCACCTAGAGCTTAGAACTACTTAAACCTAACTAACCTAAGGACATCACACACATTCATGCTCGAGACATGATTCGAACCTGCGACCGTACCGGTCGCGCGGTTCCAGACTGTAGCGCCCAGAACCGCTCGGCCACTTCGGACGGCAGTATTTTACACTGAAAAGCCAAAGAAGCTGGTACACATCCCTAATATCATGGGCGGCCCCCCGCGAGCACGCAGCAGTGCTGGAGGAAACAGACACCATGAGTCCTGCAGGGCTGTCCGTAAATCCGTAAGAGTACAAACAAGTGGAGATCTCTGCTGAACAACACGTTGCAAGGCATCCCAGATGTGCTCAATAACGTTCATGCCTGGGGTGTTTGGTGGCCACCGGAAGTGTTTAAACTCAGAAGAGTGCTCCTGGAGCCACTCTGTAGCAATACTGGACGTGTCGGGCGTTGCATTGTCCTGCTGGAATTGCCCGAGAGCATCGGAATGCACAATGGACGTGAATGGATGCAGGTTCAGAAAATGGCTCTGAGCACTGTGGGACTTAGCATCTGAGGTCATCAGCCCCTAGAACTTAGAACTACTTAAACCTTACTAACCTAAGGACATCACACGCAACCAAGCCCGACGCAGGATTCGAACCTGCGACCGTAGCGGTCGCGCGGTTCCATACTGGAGCGAATGGATGCAGGTGATCAGACAGGATGCTTAAGAACGTGTCACCTGCCGTTATAGCAGCAGTAACCAATCTAACAACTGCGCCAGATACTTGTTGTCTTACTGTATATAGGCGCTGCCGACCGTGCGCCGTATTCTGTTTGCGTATCTCTGCATTTGAATATGTATGACTACACCAGTTTCTTTGGCGCTTCGGTATAGTACCACACTACGAGTACTTTTAACTATATTCATTTTGGATCATTAATAGTGCATTTAATTTATTTGGAAACACCCGAAATCGTTGAATTACGTTAGAGAAGACAATACAGAGCACCAAGAAACGCGATGTGCAAAGACAAACAAATACCATTGTATGCCATTTGAGTGACTTCTCTGACATACTCGTACCTTGTGACATTGCATTTCACGACATTATATGCCTTCATGACTTGCAAGCATAACAACATGCTCTATCTGTATAGATGACAAGTGATGTCAACATATTTTGCAACTCACGTTAAAGCATTACAATAAATTTGGAACTCCATTTAATCAAGCATGCGACTAGGTGTCCTCGGCATAGGTACTTGAAATTCATTCATAATTGAGTGGAAACCTGTCTTGTGAATAACCGGCTGTAATTTGCAATGGCGATGTTTTCGAAGTCGTTTAATAGGCTATAAGCACATAATTGCACTGCGTAGCCGACTGGATTGACATCGAATCAGTAACCTGTGTGCCTTTGAAAATTTTACGACACTTTGTTTGCTTTGTTACGGAGCCTGGCAATTTGCCCAATGGAAAAGCAAGATACTCGAAATACCATACGAAGCAAAATTATTAAATGTTTTATACGCTATTGTAGAAGACATCTACAGGCAATTGCAAATAATCTTTGCGCAGTGGTACAGCCAGTTGCTTGAAATAACGTAAGAAGCAAACTATTTAATTTTTAATCTGCTTCTTTCCTATTGCAGAAGACATCTGAACTGTTTCTGGAAATTCTGTTGTGTAAAAACAAATAAAACACACCTGCTTTTGTTATCATACTGAGAAGCTATTGACACACTCCCAGGTGCATCTGTATCAACAAGTTGCGTCATACAGTATAGCTGTTTGATGCAAATCCTGGGATTGCGCGGATATTTTCGCCACGTGGTACCATTCTCACTACAGGAATGGAAATACAGTACTGCACCTATCAAAACAATGTAGCTTTCGCCACGTGACACCATTGTCACTACAGGAATGGAAATACAGTACTGCACCTGTCAAAACAATGCAGCTTTCGCCACGTAGCACCATTGTCACTACAGGAATGGAATTACAGTACTGCTCCTGTCAAAACAATGTAGCTAGTGATCTTGTAACGCCTGCCACTCGTCAGTAACTTTTATTTCTGTAAATAAGAGGCTTTGAGCTTTCGTCCTGACGTCATATTCGTTTAGAATTGAATAATTGTTGGCAATATGATTTTTATGAGTGATAGAAACTAAATGTACTAAAATGGCGCAATAAAAACGAAATCTCTTCAGTAGTTTCTTCTGCTAGATTTATTGAAAAATGTGTGATATAAAATGTCGTTTCCAAATTCTAAACCAAAAGATGGATTTTAGAAGCACTGATGTGCTAGGATAAGAATAATAGATAAACGTAATGCAACAAGCAAAATCTGGAATCCATATACACGCACAAGTATTTCAGGTTCGTTCTTCCATAACAATAATGTGTGGATGATAATTAAAAAAACAGGAATATTCTCCTATGAAAATTACGCTCGACGTAAATATTTCACATAGCAGATATCTTAGTCTGTGGCTAGGTTAATGCATGATGAGCAGTTGTGTAGTTGACCTCAGGTACCATTCGAGCACAAAATTAATTTTCTCTCTGATCTGACGTTTCTTCGATAAGCACAAATCGTACATACTGTAAGCTATTCTATTAAATGTGACCTCTGTCATTTAGCAAAACTCTGAAGAGGTTACATGTATTTCAGGCCGGCCGGCGTGGCCGAGTGGTTCTAGGCGCTACAGTCTGGAACCGCGCGACCGCTACGGTCGCAGGTTCGAATTCTGCCTCGGGCAAGGATGTGTGTGATGTCCTTAGGTTATTTAGGTTTAAGTAGTTCTAAGTTCTAGGGGACTGATGACCTCAGAAGTTTAATCCCATAGTACTCAGAGCCATTTAAACCATTTTTTGGTTACATGTGAATAAACAAAAAGGCATCGAAATATTTCAAAAAATAGTCAGTAATGGTAACCATTACGCGTCACGACATTTTCAATGTGCGTTGTTGATTTTTTATATTCCTTGATGCAAAGACTGGCTATAATGCTTAAACGGCCGTGCGGTTCTAGGCGGTTCTGGAACCGGGCGACCGCTACGGTCGCAGGTTAGAATCCAGCCTCGGGCATGGATGTGTGTGATGTCGTTAGGTTAGTTAGGTTTAAGTAGTTCTAAGTTCTAGGCGGCTGATGACCTCAGAAGTTAAGTCGCATAGTGCTCAGAGCCATTTGAACCATTTTTGAATACTTAAACATCGCCAAAACATGTTTCGGTTAGACAACTAACAGAGTGTTGTTGCATGGAGCTGGATGTACTTATATAAATTCTACAAGACACAACGGAAATTATGTGAATGTGTCGTTTCTGTTCTTTTCAACATGCAGATAGGTGGCACTAGGTGGGAATGTGGGTCGTCCGGTAGGAGTGCTGAGGTTCACTGAAGCGCCAAAGAAACTGGTATAGGCATCTGTATTCAAATACAGAGATATGTAAACAGGCAGAATACGGCGCAGCGGTCGGCAGCGCCCATATAAGACAATAAGTGTCTAGCGCAGGTGCTAGATCGGTTACTGCTGTTACAATGGCAGGTTATCAAGATTTAAGTGATTTTGAGAGTAGTGTTACAGTCAGCACACGAGCAATGAGATACAGCATCTCCAAGGTAGCAGTGGGAATTTTCCAATACGACCATTTCAGGAGTGTACCGTGAAATCAAGAATCCGGTAAAATATCAAATCTTCGACTACGCTGCGGCCGGAAAATGATCCTGCAACAACGGGACCAACGACGACTGAAGAGAATCGTTCAACGTGACTGAAGGGCAACCTTTCGGCAAAATGCTGCAGATTTCAATGCTGGGCCATCATGGAGTGTCAGCGTGCGGACCACTGAACGAGACATCATCAATATGGGCTTTCGGAGCCGGATACCCACTCGAGTACCCTTGATGACTGCACGACACAAAGCTTTACGCCTCACCTGGGCCCGACAACACAGACATTGGACTGTTGATGACGGGAAACATGTTGCCTGGTCGCACGAGTCTCGTTTCATATTGTATGAAGCAGATGGACGTGTACAGATATGGATACAACCTCATGAGTCCATGGACCCTGCAGATCAAATGGTTCAAATGGCTCTGAGCACTATTAGACTTAACTTCTGAGGTCATCAGTCCCCTAGAACTTAGAACTACTTAAACCTAACCAACCTAAGGACGTCACACACATCCATGCCCAAGGCAGGATTCGAACCTGCGACCGTAGCCTGCAGGTCAGCAGGGGGCTGTTCAAGCTGTTGGAGACTCTGTAGTGGTGTAGGACGTGTGCAGCTGGAGTGATGTAGTACCACTGATACGTCTAGATGCGACTCTGACAGGTGACAAGTAGGTAAGCATCCTGTCTGATCACCTGCATCCATTCATGTTCATTGTGCATTCCGACGGACGTGTGCAATTCCGGCAGGAAAATGCGACATCCCACACGTTTAGATTTGCTACAGAGTGGCTCCAGGAACACTGTTCTGAGTTTTAAACACTTCCGCTGGCCACAAGACTCCCCAGGCATGAACGTTAGTGAGCATATCTGTGATGCATTGCAAAGTGCTGTCCAGGAGAGATCTCCACGTCCTCGTACTCTTCTGGATTTATGGACAGCCCTGCAGGATTCATGGTGTCAGTTCCCTCCAGCTCTACTTCAGACATTATTCGAGTCCATGTCACGTTTTATTGCGGCACTTCTGCGTGCTTGCGAGTGCCCCACATGATATTAGGCAGGTTTATCAGTTTCTTTGGCTCTTCAGTGTAGTTCGCACAACTGTGACAAACACTGTGTCCGGATGGTGCAGTGGTTTAATGTAACTCTCTAGTAAGTGGGAGATCCTGAGTTCGAGTCCAGGTGTGGCGAACATTTTCACTCGTCGCCGCTGATTCCGCATAAAGTCCCGATGCAGATGAGATTAGTACTTCCTTCCCTTTCCTTTCCTTTCGCCCCCCTCCGTACAGCAGACAACGGAAACACAATTTCAAACGTCTGACGAATAAAAACATAATGTGAATAGTGCGAATAAACATACTGCTGATTTACGTCGTTATTAATTTTTAAACAATATTCTTCACAATAATTGTGCAGGACTACCTTTTATTGCAGCCATCATCATATCTGTAGCAGTTCCGTGTTGCACAATACAAACAAGATTTAAATCCCCGTGCTATAAAACCATTTTTACACTATGGCTCCATATACATTCAGTTTCGGGCACCAATGCTCTGTCAGTATGTATGGACACTTAGAACAAATAATTGTGCAGGACTATCTGTTATTGCAGCCATCATCATATCTGTAGCAATGCCGTACTGCACAATAAAAACATGATTTAAATCCTTGAGTATTAGTTTTAAACCATTTGTACAAAAAAAAAAAAACATTTTTACTCTATGGCTCCATATCCATTCAGTTTCGAGCACCAGTGCTCTACTAATATGTATGGACACTTAGAACAAATTTTTCAGTCTAAGTTCCAATGTATAACGCTACCTCATATTCATATAGACAAAGACATCCCCTCTCTCCCGCTTTAAGGGCAGCAGTGTGTCGTCCTCAATGTGACATGTATACGTTAGATAAAGCATCACTTGACTCTTCCTTTCATATATCCTATTTTAAGTAAGGCAACAAAGTGTGGTACCTTCCTAGTGTAGACACCCATATACACTGCTGGAATATAAAACTGAAACATAAGTGAGGATAACTAAGGAAATTTTACTCATAGTCCATCGACAATACAACAGGCAGAATACATGCAGGTGATTATGAGATTGTTGTAGATTTTTTTTAAGGGGGGAGGGGTACACAGGATGCAACCCCGTGGACCACCAGAATGGAATAAAGTTTAATGAGCGCACGCTATGAACCGAAGAAGAAATTAATGAGGAGTTGCAGAAATAAGATTAACGACATAGTTGACGTCAGAGTAGGACACACGATGTAGACGAAGTTAAGGAACTGTGTTACCTTCAAAGCAAAAAAATACTTGACCGACGAAGCAAGGAGGACACAAAAAGCAGACCGGCACAGATAAAGAGGGCATTACTCGACAAGAGAAATCCACTAGTATCAAACGTGGCGTTAATTTGGGAAAGAAATTTCTGACAATGTTCACTTGGAGAAAAACACTGTCTGGTAGTGATTCGTGGTATGTGGGTAAACCAGAAAAGAAGAGAATCGAAGTGTTTGAGAATAGTACAATGCTTTCCAGTGAGGGGGGGGGGGGGGGGGTAATTCTCTGAGAGGTAAAAACAAAAGGGTTTAATCGGGTTTCACTCATGAAACCAAATTAAAAAAAAACATGTTTCGTTTCATTATTTCCTGAGTCTGTAGTGCTGATTAAATAAGTTACCAAAAACTGTTTCTTCCAAATATTTCCACTGACGCCAGACACAATGTCGTGGAGATTACAGCTTGGGAAATTAATGTATGAACAACTTCATCCTGACTTAATACATTGACTGCAGACGTACTTCGTACTCTCTACAATGAATCCATGACAGTAAAATTGAGACACATACATCACATATGCTTAAATATCGTATGAAGATGCCTCCTCTGAGAAGTAGGTAGTTTCTGAAATGGACCAGAAATTACTTCACTATTCACTTCATAACAATAAAAGCACTACCAGTCAACACAACAGTAACTATGTAATGGCTAATGTATCTACACTGAATTATTATTACTATTTTTATTATTATTACTGTATCCGGCCACGCGCTGTTGTGGCTCAGTCTGGTTAAACGGAATAAAAAGAAATGAGTCAAGGAATAACGTCCATGGAACTAGAGGCGGCTGTAGGGGAAGAGAGCGACAGAACACGTGCAACAAATAAATGAGGACGCGTGGTTCGAGTGCTGCTCTGGGATGAAGGCGTCGGCACAGGAAAGGTATTCGTTGTGATGATGATGATGTTTGGTTTGTGGGGCGCTCAACTGCGTGGTCATCAGCGCCCGTACAATTTCCCAACCTTTGCTCAGTCCAATTTCGCCACTTTCCTGGATGATGATGAAATGATGAGGACAACACAAACACCCAGTCATCTCGAGGCAGGTGAAAATCCCTGACCCCGCCGGGAATCGAACCCGGGACCCCGTGCTCGGGAAGCGAGAACGCTACCGCGAGACCACGAGCGGCGGACAAGGTATTCGTTGCGGGCCGTATCAAATCAGTCAGAAGATTAGTGACCACACAATGAAAATAAGTTATGCAAAAAAAAGTGTCAAGTTTACTACACGGAGCCGTCACACGCGACAACATCAGTGGCTCAGATCTGACAGGCCACAGAGTGGAACTGAGCTAGGCTGACAGATACTTATAGGTCTTCATGCTGCTTTATGCCAGACTTCATCAATCGTAGTGACGCGAATGGTGGCGTACGAGTCTCTTGGCAGACCCAGTGGTCAGATGTTTTGAGCGGGTGGAAACGTTCTGGCCTGGGTAACGATCGAACGCTCTCCTTTCATCGTGGTAGGTCTGGACAGCACGAGCAACGCGTGGTCGTGCGTTATCCAGTTGGAAGGAGACATCAAATATAGTGCACAGCCACCGGTCTCAACAGACGTCATACGTAGCGCCTGCTGTTCACGTTGCCGGCTGTGCAATGATCACGCTGTGTTCCAATGGCACACCCCATACTATTAATCCGGATGCTGATCCCGTATTACGTCGCCGAATACAGCATCGTTCTTTCTCCTACGAGTCTCCACACACGGATAAGCCCATCGTGATGCTGTACGTAGAAGCGGAACTAATCTAAAAAGACCACGTGGTGCCACTTTTGAGTCCAGTGTTGGTTTTGGTCACATCACAGCTGGCTCGAATCTCTCTGCGTTGGCCGGCGCGCTGACACGTCGTGGGGATCTACACGCCGTAGCACCGAAAAATGATCGTGTGGCATTGATGGCCGACAGTCCTCCACCAGGTGAAGTTCCGCCTCCGTGCTGTAAATTCTGGGCGACTTGCGTGTCGATGACGATGAAATGATGGTGACGACAAACAGCACCCAATCCCCGAGCGGAGGAATCTCCGACCCGGCCGGGAATCGGAGCCTGGCCCATTGCAGGGCAGTTAGACGCGCTGACCACTCAGCAAAGGAGATTGAGGTCGTAGCACTGTCGGTGTGGACATTTACCTATCTCCTTATTTGCTGACTCAATGTACATGATGTGGCTGTTGATCCTGCAGGGCCAATGTGGCGTGGGACCTGCTTCACGTTGAGTATAATCTTCCTGAACTCATCAATTGCATATTGGCATGACAGTCAGGGAATTTCGATCAACGCAAGTAACAATATCGCGGAACGATAACTTACAGTGTAAACTGGCCACGATCCTTCAGCTGTACAGCTGCAACACCTGCTGGCACATGTTTCACTTTTTTACACAAGCCCTAACACGATCGTGTTACAAACAAACAACATTAAACAAGCTGTTCAACTAAGCTCCGTAGTCTCATGCTGTATTCACCATTGGATAGCTCCAATCCCACCACTGTTGCCATTTGAAACCAATATTGCACTTGCATTGCAGACAATATGTGGGGTGTCGAAAGCCGTAAACATCATTGGCCTTTTTCGATCTCGAACTCAAGGGTTTCGTTGGTAGTGCGGTTGCGCTGAGAGGCTAATGGTTTACTAAACAAAGGTAGTGAGTCAGCTACTTTATTTTTTTTCTGTAAGTGAATTGTTTTTAAGTTTTTAATTTATTGCTGTTACCATAATTTCCTCTCCCTTTTTTTATTTCATAGAATTCGGAGACAAATCTTCTATTTTGTAAAGCAAATGAAGAATTTTACTTCATTGCTATGTCGCTTCGTAAAAATATTTCCAGATTGAAGTTGGTGCAATTCTGCAATATATCGGAGGTCCAGGGACGACAGCGAGAATCTTCCGTATAGGCCAGAAGGGGCACGTCTTGCACACTGCACGTAAACGCGTATCTAAAGCCACTACAAACGATAACAGGTACATTATTGTCTCAGCAGCGTTGTATCAATCCTTACGCCATGTGTTTATTCCTCGTTTCTGTTGGCGTTGTTATGAAAATAGCACTGATTGTTTTTCCCATTTTCTATAATCACGCAGTATTTCCAACCAATGCAGTTTTATGACAGAAAATTATCCTTTTTTAAAAAAAGGTTTGTATATAAACGAGACATTTTAACATTGTGTTATGGCTAAATGATATTTCCTTTTGTATGTTCGCTTATTAGTAAAAAATTAAAAAAGCACCTGTTATAACCAAGACCAAACAAATACCGAAAAATACTGGTTATTCAGAAATAAAATCACGGTATCGGTTTTAACCGGTCGGTTTTTCCATCCCTTCGTTGCATCACTCAGCGCTTCTATAATTGTGGGACAGTTAAGGTAGTTTCTCTTTCTTGATTAAGAAATGACAAATCCAGCAATATTCTAAAGTTTTTTTTTCAGTCTTTGCAAAGAAATAAAATTTTGCAACATTTTCATCTGTTGTGAAGAAGTGTGAAAGGTATATGAATATTTGGCGGTTGGATTCCGAGCGACCTTATGTGAAATGACCATATAAAACAAGTAGTAGGAAAAGCAGGAAAAAATGGTTCAAATGGCTCTGAGCACTATGGGACTTAACATCTGAGGTCATCAGTCTCCTAGACTTAGAACTACTTAAACCTAACTAACCTAAGGACAGCACACACATCCATAACCGAGACAGGATTCGAACCTGCGACCGTAGCAGTAGCGCGGTTCCGGACTGAAGCGCCCAGAACCGCTCGGCCACAACGGCCGGCCGGAAAAGCAGAAGCCAGACAGATTTATAGGAGGAATCTTAAGGAAAGGTAGCTCATCCATGAAAGAAGCAGATTACGAGGCGCATATTCGACCGATTCTTGACTACTGTTCGTCAATCTGTAACCCTTACCAGGAAGGAATGACAGAAGAGATAGAGAAGATCCAACCAAGAGCGGCGCGTTTCGTCACTGGATCGTTTGATCAGCTTGAGAGCGTTACAGAGATGTTCATCAAACTCCACTGGCAGACACTACAAGAGAGGCGCTGTGCATCATGGATAGGTTTCCTGTTGGAATTTCGAGACAGTACTACCTGGGAAGAGTCGGACAATGTATTACTCCCTCCCATATACATCTCACGAAGTGACCACAACGAGAAAATTCGAGAGTGAGAGCTAATACAGAAACTTACCGATAATCATTCTTCACATGCGCTGTTCGCGAGTCGAACAGCGAAAGGGGTATCAGTTAGCGGCACTAAAAGTACTCTCCACCACACACCGTCAGATGGCATGCGGAGTATTGACGTAGATTTAGATGTCTGACTTTTTATTTGAAATTCTACAACTTATTTCCTTGATCAAAAATGGTTCAAATGGTTCTGAGCACTATGGGACTTAACATCTGAGGTCATCAGTCCCCCTAGACTTAGAACTACCTAGAGCTAAAGACATCACACACATCCATGCCCGAGGCAGGATTCGAACCTGCGACCGTAGCATTCACGCGGTTCCGAACTGAAGTGCTTAGAGCCGCTCGGCCACCGCGGCCGGCTATTTCCTTGTTCCCTAATCATTAAATCTAATATTAAGTCTTAGTATCTGCTGTCATTTCTCTGCTTGTTATTTGGTTCAGGTATTTACTGTCTTATCCAACGTTTTAGAGATAATGATGAAAATATTTTTACACGTAGCTGGCTGTTGATCTCTTCCTGTACTCGCTGCATACAGTGTAACTGACAAACATCTGAGGTGTATACAAGAATACGCTTCTTACGACCATTCTGGCGCCGCTATGTTCTGCTGCGTTCGACGCTTGCTTATAGCAGCCTGCATATCGATTCGACCTCCTGCACAGCACAAGGCACTTAACGACCTTCTCAAGTGCACTGCCACGAGTCAGGTCAGGCACAAGGCCAACTCTGGCGAGGAAAAGACAGACAAAAATATACATTAGAATTTATTGCGAGTCTAGTCGGAGGTTGAATCTAGTCGGACGTTGTTTTCATGTAAGCTTAGTAACTGTGTTTTCTATGCGTGGCGTAGTTACCGTAATATGTATGCCAATAAAATCTTGTCATTAGCAGAGGCATCGTTCCTGAATAAGCGCAGTCAGCTCCTAGCCACTGCCCCGACGTTCCGTCTTATGTAAACCAGGTACAGCTCTGTAAAAGAAACTTGGGGCCGCGAGCGGCCAGTAAATATTTTTAGCAGCAAGTCTCCCCGCAACCAGCCTGATTTTGAAACAGTCGTTCTTTTTGTATAGCGTGTCACAACACATGCATGTGATTCGTTGGAACTGACTGTTCACGCTGAAAACTTGTTACAGAAATCTTTACTTATGTTCCATAAAGAAATCTGAAAAAAATTGGGCCAACCGGAAGCTATCGTTGGAATACATACGAAAGTTACTACGCTGAGTTAAACGCCTTAAGTAATTGGAGGCCGCGTGATGCAGTTTATATTCTCTGTCATTAAAGCTCTCGTAAAATTTTCGCTACATAAACTTCAGGACTGAGGTTATAGTCTCTCTCGTAAAACTTGCGCAACATAAAATATAGGACTGACGTTATAGTCTCTCTCGTAAAACTTGCGCAACATAAAATATAGGACTGAGGTTATAGTCTGGAATTTCTTGAGGGGACCTTGAGCCAGAAAATGACAAATATTTCGTAGAACAGACTTTCCTCTTTAAAATATGTATGCACTTTTATTTAGCTCATTATTATGTTATTTTTTTAATTTCTTTTCTGAAAATATGCTCATACAGCCTTTTTGCAACAGGTTGCCCGAGACAAAGTCTCATTCAGACTTTCCAGTGATTCTACAGATAATTTGTCTGTGGAACATATTCCCACAGTAGGCTAACATGACACTGAAATCAACTGCATCTTCTCAGACGGCAAGTCTCAAGAAAAACATAATTTTTTTTAAGTTTGTGAACTGTACTGCCATTACAGTACAAACAATCGGAGGATACAAAGGGCTTATGACGCCTTCGAAACCGAACCAGTACATGCGTCCAAGCCAGATGAGGCGCAACGTAATACAGATAAGTGAACTCATACTGCGAAGTTTTTTTTTGTGAATTTGACTAGATTTTGTAATCACTGAAATAATACCACATACCTTCTCAGTCCCTAAAGTTAAATTTCGTTACCGCCTCCCTTTCTGGGCTGTTCACTCATTTTGTCGGGCGATCTATATGGTGAATCAGCCAAGGAAGAAAGCCAGACGGTGTGGGTCGGAAGAAAGCCAGACGGTGTGGGTCCACTAGGTGGTGTCGTGGGCTTGCTGATCGTGGACATTGCGGCCCGTGACGTTGGTGATGTTTCCAAGCACAAATATATTAGCCGTGGGTTTTCCGACCGTCCAAGAAAGTCACAACAGTGGGGAAGCTCTGCTAACTGTTTTGTAGTAAGAATATTCCTTGACATTTTATCCAGGCTAAGAACAGTCTACATATATAGCAAATAGCCATGTTTTAATATACACTCCTGGAAATGGAAAAAAGAACACATTGACACCGGTGTGTCAGACCCACCATACTTGCTCCGGACACTGCGAGAGGGCTGTACAAGCAATGATCACACGCACGGCACAGCGGACACACCAGGAACCGCGGTGTTGGCCGTCGAATGGCGCTAGCTGCGCAGCATTTGTGCACCGCCGCCGTCAGTGTCAGCCAGTTTGCCGTGGCATACGGAGCTCCATCGCAGTCTTTAACACTGGTAGCATGCCGCGACAGCGTGGACGTGAACCGTATGTGCAGTTGACGGACTTTGAGCGAGGGCGTATAGTGGGCATGCGGGAGGCCGGGTGGACGTACCGCCGAATTGCTCAACACGTGGGGCATGAGGTCTCCACAGTACATCGATGTTGTCGCCAGTGGTCGGCGGAAGGGGCACGTGCCCGTCGACCTGGGACCGGACCGCAGCGACGCACGGATGCACGCCAAGACCGTAGGATCCTACGCAGTGCCGTAGGGGACCGCACCGCCACTTCCCAGCAAATTAGGGACACTGTTGCTCCTGGGGTATCGGCGAGGACCATTCGCAACCGTCTTCATGAAGCTGGGCTACGGTCCCGCACACCGTTAGGCCGTCTTCCGCTCACGCCCCAACATCGTGCAGCCCGCCTCCAGTGGTGTCGCGACAGGCGTGAATGGAGGGACGAATGGAGACGTGTCGTCTTCAGCGATGAGAGTCGCTTCTGCCTTGGTGCCAATGATGGTCGTATGCGTGTTTGGCGCCGTGCAGGTGAGCGCCACAATCAGGACTGCGTACGACCGAGGCACACAGGGCCAACACCCGGCATCATGGTGTGGGGAGCGATCTCCTACACTGGCCGTACACCACTGGTGATCGTCGAGGGGACACTGAATAGTGCACGGTACATCCAAACCGTCATCGAACCCATCGTTCTACCATTCCTAGACCGGCAAGGGAACTTGCTGTTCCAACAGGACAATGCACGTCCGCATGTATCCCGTGCCACCCAACGTGCTCTAGAAGGTGTAAGTCAACTACCCTGGCCAGCAAGATCTCCGGATCTGTCCCCCATTGAGCATGTTTGGGACTGGATGAAGCGTCGTCTCACGCGGTCTGCACGTCCAGCACGAACGCTGGTCCAACTGAGGCGCCAGGTGGAAATGGCATGGCAAGCCGTTCCACTGGACTACATCCAGCATCTCTACAATCGTCTCCATGGGAGAATAGCAGCCTGCATTGCTGCGAAAGGTGGATATACACTGTACTAGTGCCGACATTGTGCATGCTCTGTTGCCTGTGTCTATGTGCCTGTGGTTCTGTCAGTGTGATCATGTGATGTATCTGACCCCAGGAATGTGTCAATAAAGTTTCCCCTTCCTGGGACAATGAATTCACGGTGTTCTTATTTCAATTTCCAGGAGTGTATTTCATGTTTCGTCATTTTTACAATTTTTCCTTCTACAGCTTTACTACAGCAAATGACTGAATTTTTTGTTTTATGTTATAAATTTTAACCTCTCATTCATTTTTTTAAAATAAGAAAGCCATATATTTTAAACGATTTACAGCCTCAGACTCATTATAAATTCCTGTAACGCCTTTTAACCTTTTGTCAGTATCAATGTATCTTTTTCTTCTTTTTTAAAGAGGCATGCCAATGGAATCCTTTTTAATTTCAGATACAGCTTCTTCTTCAGCTTGTGCATCAGAAAATATAGATTCGGATGTTTTTGATTTATTGAGGAATTTAGTTTCCTACGCCAACCTTCGGGAGCATTTGTGGTCCAGTGGATATAGAGATAGAATTAGTTGCCAGAATTTTAGCTGCCTGTGATGTGATTTGAAAGACACCTCGAACATTTCTCAGGGTGGGTCAGAATCTTGTTTGCCGATGGCAAACTTGCATTGAGGTTGATGGCCGTCAGTTTTAGCACATCTTGAAAGATTCAGTACAAATGGTATGTTCATTGTGTCAGTGATGGTATTTGCAGTTAACTGTAACTAATGTAAATAAAAAGTACACAGTAATGTCATTTCATTCCTATTATTTCTGTAAACTGGCATCTCCGGTAAAAAGAATAAACCTCCCGAATGGTACGTAAGTAACAGAATAAGGATAGTTCCATGTAAAAAATCGGACAATGCTACTAACGGTATTGGGGTTGTATATGACGATTCGTCAGTTCTCATATCCACAATGAAAGGTAATGTATTACAAGACGATAATTTTGGCCCGAATGACATTATTCACACTTCCATTCTGTTCATGTGAACAACCATGTACATACACTTACGGAAAAAAAAATCGCGACACCAAGGAGTTATGCGACGCAAACGGAAGTTGGTAGGCGTGTTTATACATCTGAAAGATGAAGCGCCTTGTGAGGATGCAAATCCGGTTTGTTTTAAATAAACGCTGTAACAGAATGAGAATTTCACTCTGCAGCGGAGTGTGCACTGATATGAAACTTCCTGGCAGATTAAAACTGTGTGCCCAACCGAGACTCGAACTCGGGACCTTTGCCTTTCGCGGGCTAGCACTCCTGAAAGAAAGGATATTGCGGAGACATGGCTTAGCCACAGCCTGGCGGATGTTTCCAGAATGAGAATTTCACTCTGCAGCGGAGTGCTAGTTCTGCAAGGTTCGCAGGAGAGCTTCTGTAAAGTTTGGAAGGTAGGAGACGAGGTACTGGCAGAAGTAAAGCTGTGAGTACCGGGCGTGAGTCGTGCTTCGGTAGCTCAGTTGGTAGAGCACTAGCCCGCGAAAGGCAAAGGTCCCGAGTTCGAGTCTCGGTCGGGCACACAGTTTTAATCTGCCAGGAAGTTTCAAACGCTGTAACGGTCGTGAGCTGGACATGGTGATTTGATGTTAGTCAAGAAAGCTTGAAGGCGGCAAGACGCCATCATCAACACCTCACTGAATTTGAACGAGAGTAGGGCTACGAGAAGCTAGATGTTGCTTCTGCGATACTGCAGAAAGACTTAGCATTAATGTAGCCACTGCACCCCACTGCTGGCAGCGGTGGTCACAAGACTGTACGGTAGCAAGAAGACGGGGCTCGGACGGTCAGTTGGCATTACCGATAGGAAGACCATCGTGTTCGGCTTACGGCTATCGCATCGTACTGCATCTAAAGCAGCAATCTGACCAGCAGTTGGCACCACAGTGACACAATGAAGTGTTACAAATCGGTTAAGGGCAGCCCCGAGCCACACACCCTCTGCCGTCCATGCCACCGCCATTTGCAACTTCAGTGGTGTCAAGCGAGAGCTCATTGGAGGATAGGAGACAGGTCTGTACTGTTGCCTGATGAAAGCTCGAACAGCAGATCAGTTTCACAGTTTCCGAGATACTCGTTCCCAGACCCCGAGCCGTAACGATCTGCTCTTCGTCAAAGTTGGTTATGTCAAGGTGCGACGCGGCACGTTACTTTTTACCGCCCTGCCAGTGTCCAGCAATGTTCATTTGTCTAGCTAAAAGCTGTAGTAGAAAATACTAGACCACTACTGTCTATTGCAGGTCGCAACATACACGGAATTGTCCGGTAACGGGATGTGGCTAGCTACTGAAATAAAAGTTTTAACTTGGCAATGTAAATTTTCCAGTGTATTTTTACGATAAAGATCACAGTTAATACTGCCAAGTCCGTACTAAGTGGCAACACAATGTAAAGTTCACATGCACACCACAATCAGACACCTAATACGGGGCTGAGGGTTCGAACTAGTAACATCTCATTGAAAGCAGCTCCGACGAAAGTACTGTAACATCGCGGAAAAATGCAAATTACGAGTTCGCGAAGTAATACAGAGTGTATTTAAGTGAATGGTATAGTGGAAGTCGTGTGGAATTTCGGACGGAATATCAAAATTATTGCTTTTGACTGTTAGTTAAAATCGCGTGGCGTGTTGTGCGATCTAAGACTGGAACAGGTATGACGTGTAGAGCAGAGTGCACAACATTTGAGCGAGCATTTTCATAACTAAACGATCCGGTGAACTCTATTAACTTCGGTAACGGGTGTAAATACCATAAACTGGCTACGTGTGTGATTGTGGTGTGCATGTGAACTTTACATTGTGTTGCCACTTAGTACGGACTTGGCAGTATTAACTGTGATCTTTATCGTAAAAATACACTGGAAAATTTACATTGCCAAGTTAAAACTTTTATTTCAGTAGCTAGCCACATCCCGTTTACCGGACAATTCCATGTATGTTGCGACCTGCAATAGACAGTAGTGGTCTAACATTTTCTACTACAGCTTTTAGCTAGACAAATGAACATTGCTGGACACTAGCAGGGCGGTAAAAAGTAGCGTGCAGCGACGCAAAGGGATCGCCTCATTTTTGGCCCGTATCACTGCTAGAGTGATTCCCCCACTCGCCTCTGCTCCGATTACATTCTTTGATTACCGCGTCTCATGTCCACAACGCCACCAGGCAGCATTCAATCTTTGTGTGATCGTAACATGTTGGCTCCTCAGCGTATGGCTCTATTGCTACTGAGAACAAAGGAAATACTAACGGTCCAGTTACATTAGTCTGACCACCGTCTACGTTCGAAGACGACGTGCAATAACCATAGGTGGCAGCACTAGCAGAGGAGGGTAGATAAACCGTGTCTGGGGGACGCGGTGAACACTACAGCCATTGATGTAATGCTGAAACGGAGCGATACATCGGTCTCGCAAAAGGGCACGATCCACGGCTCTCGGGTCAGGGGTGGGGGTGGGGGGTGGGGTGGGGGGGGTAAGCGTGATAGCGTTACGGAGATGTTTCGCAAACTCAAGTGGCAGACTGCAAGAGAGGCGCTCTGCATCGGGGTGTAGCTTGCTGTCCAGGTTTCGAGAGGGTGCGTTTCTGGATGAGGTATCGAATCTATTGCTTCCCCCTACTTATAGCTCCCGAGGAGATCACGAATGTAAAATTAGAGAGATTCGAGCGCGCACGGAGGCTTTCCGGCAGTCGTTCTTCCTGCGACCCATACGCGACTGGAACCGGAAAGGGAGGTAATGACAGTGGCACGTAAAGTGCCCTCCGCAACACACCGTTGGGTGGCTTGCGGAGTATAAGTGTATATGTAGATGTAGGGCATTGCGGAACCATACCAGAGTTGGCAACACGCGTCGATACCACACACATTAGCGATGTCTCGCTGCAGTCCGCAACGACAAATCGAAGGCGCTCCTGAACACATACCTTCCCTCTCAACACCACAGCGCTATTACACGGAAGTCGATGTAGAATCAAGCATGGATTCACTCTGTCCCAGTTCGTGACCTCCGATGAAAGCAGCAACGTCAGCTAGTTAGGACACGAGTGCTACTCAGGTCTCAGATGGAACGGCACTTTCGTAAATGTTGAAGTTGTACTTCAAGGGGAGAGTTTGTGATTTTGTGCATCAAGCGATGCTTTACTGTTCGAAGATAGTTGTAAACATTCGGTTCATTCCTGTGGCAATGGACTGTAATTAAGTGAACTGTGCTGGCGAACGTCTTCGCCAGCACAACGGTCGGCTCTAGAAAACATTGTATAGCCGCCGCCGACCGAGCTGTCTCAATCTCTCAACCTCGGTACCTCAGTACGTCGCATCGGGATAGCGCGCATTGCACCTCAATACGTCACACTATGTCCTAGTCTCTCAGAGGGTAGTCATCGCTTCGCACCTTAGCCAGCTGTGAGGGAACGATAGTCATTGTACATAGTTGTGATATGGGCATGGACAAGATTATAGAATTTGTACATATTATTTGATTGGTGTTAACCACAGAGCTTCAGGTTGGACGTCATTGAAGTTAAGTACTCAATTGGTTCTTGTGATAAAGTGCATTTTAACCACGTGAGCATTTTATGTGGTAGTGAGAGGAAACCGGCCACCCACCTATCATACCACCCTCTCCTCATCCAACAAGGAACCACAAAACATTACAAGAAGGCACAACCACAACATGAACTAATGTTTCGTATGTTGTAGTTCAGATCAGAGCATCAAAGCGATCAAAGAAGGCACAATTATGACCGTACAATTGTAGTTTCATCAGGTCATAACACCCCCGGTCACCGTGATCGGGCTGTATGCGTCACGGATATTTAACTGAGACATGTAGTGCAGCTGGCTACTCCATATCCCAATTGGTATCTTTCAGAACCTCCCCGACTCTTTCCCTGCACGTCCCGCAGGAGTCCGCACTGCAAAAGGTGGTTATTCACGCTTTTGACAGGGGTCACATTAATGTTGATGGACACTGTAATAAGTGCACGTGCTCTGAAAAATCATGGTCAGTGCTATGTCATTCACAGACAATGAGACGAAACAGACGGATTTAATGAGACAAGCTACTAGATAGCGGACGAAATCTGCTTAAAGGTTTTAAAGTGTTTGTGAAGCATGTCAGTTTACGTTTTCTCATTGGTTTTCCATAATATGCCAAATATAAAAGATCAGTATGCACAGAGGTTGGCGAAAAAAATACGAATTTCATCCCGCTACAAAAATATTATTTCCTAAAGAATAATTATCAATATAATAAAATCCATTGACGAAAGGTGTCGAAGGTACCCATCAAACTATCCACAGCTAGTCCACATGACGCATACGAAAATGTTCCTTAAATTTAACCAGAATGACGTCACACCAAACTACATTGTGATTTCAGTTTCCATTTGGTCTCTATATTTCTCCGAATTACGAAGTTTCTGGTTGATAAAACAAACACCTAAAACTGAAGGTCAGGAAGCGAAACCTAAAATATTAGAAATGATATCTCACTAGTGAGTGAAGGTCATCGTATTTCCGTAAGTGCTTGACTATTTTTCAATCTTAAAGTGCGTTCTTATACTGTGTCAAGTTTGCCAAAATCCATCAGTAGTCAAGCTGTTTGCTGCTGACGTGCTTTTGCGCTGTGCTGGAAAATTGTTACGGGAAACTTGACACAAAAGAACAAGACTGAAGGTGAAAATTTGTATACCTAACAGATGTGTTCAGTAAATGGTGCTCGTCTTCAAATTAAAATTTCCATTTCCAGTGTCGCTACTACCCGAATGACGATGATATGATGAGGACAACACAAGCACCTAGTCCCCGGGCAGAGAAAATCACCGTCCCGGCTGGGAATCGAACCCGGGACCCCGTGAACCAGAGCAGCAACGCAAGCCACTAGACCCGAGATGCTGTCTTAGGAAATTGAAGAAACTACTTCAGCTTGTTCGTGGCCACAAAAATGCAAACGTCCTTCCCCTTCTCCACGACAACGCAAGGCTCACACAAATCTGCGCACCCGAGAGGAGCTCACAAAACTTTCCCATCCATCCCACAACCCGGATCTCACACCTTCTATCAGTTTGGCCTAGTCAAAGATGCACTTCGCGGGAGACAGTATGTGGATAATGCTCAGGTTATTGATGCAGCAAGACGACTTTTGGAATGGTTTCATGCGGGCATACAGGCTCTTCAAATACAGTAGCATAAGGCCGGCGCATTGAACGGAGATTACGTTGAAAAATAGGGGTTTTCAACCAAAACACCGGGGAATAGTATGGTGTATCGAAATCCTGAATTCAACTAAGCAGTTTTCAGAAAAAAAAATGCATCGCATTACTTGCTGAACATGTGTTCAGCACCTGTGACGATATTCCAGCACGTGTTCATCACTTCGAACCGGAAACAAAACGGCACTCAATGGAATGGCGCCAAACCACCTCTCCTCAGAAAAAAGGTTAAAAGTCAGACTTTTGAGCCGGCCGTGGTGACTGAGCAGTTCTAGGCGCTTCAGTCTGGAACCGCGCTCCTGCTACGGTCGCAGGCTCGAATCCTGCCTCGGGCATGGAAGTGTGTGATGTCCTTAGTTAGGTTTAAGTAGTTCTAAGTTTTAGGGCAATGGTGACCTCAGATGTTAAGTCCCACAGTGCTCAGAGCCATTTGAACCATTTTCACACTTTGAGCTGTCATAATTGCTTGACGATGTAGCTTATCCTCGAAACTTGAGGTATAAATAAAGGCAATGTATCCACAAAACGGGACTGGCTGCTTTTATTGACGCAACATTTATTAATTCGGTTTAACAGCCGCATAAAAAGAACAAGTACTACGGCTGGCGATCGCGATTTCAGACATTTCTGTCGACTGTCCTGATGATAAAAGCCACCACTATGCAGGTTTCAGTGCAACCACAGCGTTTATTGCCGTCCATTAGAGATCCCTATAGAGAATAACAAACGAAATCGCATCGCGTGTGCTGCTTCGACCTACAGTCTGACGTTAGAGGTCAGAGCTCATGCGTGAGTTGCAACAAGACGGAGTGCAGCCATCCAACACAGACTATGCAGGCCGGAGCGTGGGCGGTGAGGTAAGTACATTGCGTCAAGCCAGCTGACAGCCAACGTGTCTCCCTGCCCCCTTTCAGCATTACGTGTTTGTGCGCAACGTTAGAAATACTTATTCATGCTCTAACCACACGCAATTTGTCAGAACCGTCAGTGTATCGCATGAGGTTTCTACTAAAAAAAAGCAGCGTCACATAATAATTACAAACATCCACTATCCAGCAGCAGATGGCATTCACCTGCAAATGCGATTCAGTTCGAGCATCTTACTAAGGCTGTTTACGATATACGCTAAATATGGAATGTCATACTGAAACCATAAGTACGACAGAATATTTCCGTGATACGAGGGGTGTTCAATAACTAAAGCAACACATTTTTTTCTGGAAGCAGGATAGTTTTATTGAGGATTCCAGTACACAATATCATTCCTAAGTCTTTGGCTACAACACCCGATTTTTTAATTTAATCTTCTTTCAATGCGACAGCTTTACGTCACCATACTGGGAGAGATGTAGAGTAGGCTGAAGTTTAAGAGGTTAGTCAGCAAGAATCAACACGCAGAGAAATGGGATACGAAAGTACTAAGTAATGACGAGGTAGGCTTGAAGTTCTTTAAGGCCATAGATGAATCAATAAGGATGTATAGACAGTACAGTTGAAGAGGAATGGACATTTCTAAAAAGGGCAGTCACAGAAGTTGGAAAATAAAACGGAAGTACAAAGAAGGTAACTACGAAGAAACTGTGGGTAACAGAAGAAATAATTCAGTTGATCGATGAAAGAACGAAGTACAAAAACGTCCAGGGAAACTCAGGGATACAGAAACAGAAGTCGCTGAGGAATGAAATAAATAGGAAGTGCAGGGAAGCTAAGACGAAATGGCTGCATGAAAAATGTGAAGAAATCGAAAAAGAAATGATTGTCGAAAAGACTGGCTAAGCATACAAGAAAGTTACAACAACCTTCGGTGAAATTAAAAGCAAAAGCGGTAACATTAGGACTACAACGGGAGTTCCACTGTTAAATGCAGAGGAGCAGAGGAGAGAGGCGATAGGTGGAAAGAGTACGCTGAAGTCCTCTATGAGGGGCGAATATTTGTCTGATGTGAAAGGAGAAACAGGAGTCGGTATAGGAAAGAGAAAGGGGATCCAATATTAGAATCGGAATTTAAAAGACCTCTGGAGGACTTAAAATCAAATAAGGCAAACGGGATAGATAACATTCCATCAGAATTTCTAAAATCGTTGGAGGAAGTGGCAACAATGCGACTATTCACGTTGGTGTGTAGAATGTAAGAGTCTGGCGACGTACCATCTAGCTTTCGGGAAAGCGTCATCCGTACAATTCCGAAGACGGCAAGAGCTGACAAGTGCGAGAATTATCGCACAATCGGCTTAACAGCTCATGCATCCAAGTTGCTGACAAGTACAATACACAGAAGAATGGAAAAGAAAATTGAGGATGCGTTACATGACGATTGGTTTGACTTTAGGAAAAGTAAAGGGACGAAAGAGGCAATTCTGACGTTGCGGTTGATAATGGAAGCAAGGTTAAAGAAAAATCAGGACACATTCATAGGATTTGTGGACCTGTAAATGGCGTTCGACAATGTAAAATGCTGCAAGAGCCAAGAGCGAATAATAAGAGTTGACGACCAAGAACGAAGTGCTCGGATTAAAAAGGGTGTAAGACAGAGATGTAGTCTTTCGCCCCTACTGTTCAGTCTGTATATCGAAGAAGCGTCCGCCTCCGTAGCGCAGCGGTAGCGTTACCGCCTACTACGCAAGGGGGCGCAGGTTCGATTCCCGGCAGCGGACTGAGTGTTGTGTGTCCCTTATCATCATTGACATACAAGTCACCGAAGTGGCGTCAACTACAAAGACTTGCAATACGGCGGCCGAACTGAGAAGGCCAATAAATGCAATACGATCATTTCATTTCATCGAAGAAGCAATGATGGAAATAAAAGAAATGTTCAGGAGTGGAATTAAAATTCAAGGTGAAGGATATCAGTGATACGATAAGCTGATGGCAATGCTGTCCAGAGTGAAGTGAAGAAGAATTACATGATGTGCTGAATGGAATGGTCTGATGAGTACAGGATATGGACTGAGAGTAAATCGAAGAAAGACGAAAGTAATGAAAAGTAGCAGAAATGAGAACAGTGAAAAACTTAACATCAGGATTGATGGTCACGGAGTAGATGAAGTTAAGGAATTCTGCTACCTAGGCAACAAAATAACCAATGACGGACGGAGCAAAGAGGACATCAAAAGCAGTTTAGCTCTGGCGGAAAGTGCATTCCTGACCAAGAGAAGTCTACTAGTATCGAATATAGGCCTTAAGTTGAGGAAGAAATTTATGAGTATGTACGTCTGGAGCGCAGCATTGTATGGTAGTGAAACCCAGACTGTGGGAATATCGGGACAGAAGGGAATCGAAGCATTTGAGATGTGGTGCTACAGATGAATGTTGAAAATTAGGTGAACTGATAAGGTAATGAATGAGGAGGTTCTGCGGAGAATCAGTGAAGAAAGGGATATGTGAAAAACACTGACAAGGAAAAGGATGATAGGATATCTGTTAAGACATCAGGGAGTGACCTCCATGGCACTAGTGGGTGCTGTAGAGTGCTAAAACTGTAGAGGAAGACAGAGGTTGGAATACATCCAGCAAATAATTGAAGACGTAGTTTGCAAGTTCTACTATGAAAAAAATGTTCAAATGTGTGTAAAATCTTATGGGACTTAACTGCTAAGGTCATCAGTCCCTAAGCTTACACACTACTTAACCTAAATTATCCTAAGGACAAACACACACACCCATGCCCGAGGGAGGACTCGAACCTCCGCCGGGACCTTCTACTATGAGATGAAGAGGATGGCACAGGAAAGGATTTTGAGGCGGACCGCATCAAACCAGTCAGATGATTGACGACAAAAAAAAAAAAAAAATGGTTGCCGTCGTAGCCAATGTCTCGCTGCATCAATAACCTCCCCATCATCCACATACTGCTTTCCGAGGAGTGCATCCTGCATTTGGCGAAACAGACGGGAATGGGAAGATGCGAAATCCGGGCTGTAGAGTGTATGAGCAAGAACAGTTCAATGAAGTTTTGTGAGCTCTTCTTGGGACCACAGATTTGTATGAGGCCTTGCGTTGTCGTGGAAAAGGAGAAGTTGGTTTGCTTTTTGTGGCAACGAACACGGTAAAGTCGTTTTTTCAGTTTCCTGAGGTATCACAGTGCAGTTCAGAGCTGATCGTTGCATCTTGATGGAGGGCATCAAACAGAAAAACCCCTTCAGAGTTCCACGAGACCGTCGTCATTTTACCAGATGAGGGTGCTGCTTCGAAGTTTTTGCTCGGAGTAGAGGTGGTATGGCGCCACTCCTTTAAAAAATGGCTCTAAGCACTATGGGACTTAACATTTCAGGTCATCAGTCCCCTAGAACTTAGAACTACCTAAATCTAATTAACCTAAGGACATCACACACATCCATGCCCGAGGATTCGAACCTGCGACCGTAGCGATCGCGCGGTTCCAGACTGAAGAGCTTAGAAACGCTCGGCCACAGCGGCTGGCTGCCAGTCCCTGGACGGCCGTTTCGTTTCATAGCCTGTGACGATGTTCCATAAAAAATTGTCACTATCAAGCTCGTAACGTGTAAGCAACTCCACACAGACGGTTCTTCGCTGCTCTTTACGGTCTTCTGTTAGTTGGCGAGGATCCCAGAGGGCACAAAACTGGTGGACGGGTGTGTCAGCACCACCTACAGAGACGCCCAGCTGTGCAGCGAGGTGTTTGGCCGTGGTCCATTGATAACCTCGAATTGGAGTGTCTGTAGAAAATGTGAAGGCACCAGAGAGGCAATTCTGACCTTGCGGCTGATAATGGAAGTAAGGTTAAAGAAAAATCAAGAGACATTCATAGGATCTGTGGACTTGGAAATGGCCCTCGACAATGTAAAATGGTGCAAGATGTGCGACATTCTGAGAAAAATAGGGGTAAGCTATGGGAGGAAGGGGTAATGTACGACATGTGCAAGAGCCAAGAGGGAATAATAAGAGTGGACAACCAAGAACGAAGTGCTCGGATTAAAAAGGGTGTAAAACAGGTATGTTCAGTCTGTACATCGAAGAAGCACTGATGTAAATAAAAGAAATGTTGAGGAGTGGAATTAAAATTCAAGGTGAAAGGATATCAATGATACGATTCGCTGATGACACTGCTGTCCTGACTGAAGTGAAGAAGAATTACATGATCTGCTGAACGGAATGAACCCTCTGATGTGTACAGGATATGGACTGAGAGTAAATCGAAGAAAGACGAAAGTAATGAGAAGTAGCAGAAATGAGAACAGTGAGAAACTTAACATCAGGATTGATGGTCACGGAATAGATGACGTTTAGGAATTCTGCTACCAGGCACCAAAATAACCAGTGATGGATGGAGCAAAGAGGACATCAAAAGCAGATTAGCACTGGCAAAAAGTGCATTCCTGGCCAAGAGAAGTCTACTAGTATCGAATATAGGCCTTAATTTGAGGAAGAAATTTCTGAGTATGTACGTCTGGAGCGCATCATTCTATGGTAGTGAAACCCAGACTGTGGGAATACCGGGACAGAGGGGAATCGAAGCATTTGAGATATGGTGCTACAGATGAATGTTGAAAATTAGGTGAACTGATAAGGTAATGAATGAGGAGGTTCTGCGGAGAATCGGTGAAGAAAGGGATATGTGAAAAACACTGACAAGGAGAAGACATCCTGTGAGCGCCTACGGATGTCTGCGATGCTCTGGTTTTCAGCCAAAAGGAACTCAGGTCTCTCCTTCAGACGCACCTCCGCCACAGGAACCGTTTTGAAGACTACGTATAGCGCTGCCATCTATCGGAATGTCATGGCACTCTTTCTTCGTGCATTATCACTCCTTACCTCCGTGAAGTATGAGGGTTGTGAAGTAGATGTCCCTTTTGAGTGGAGTTTACTCTCAAGACTTCATATGGATTTTCAGTGTTGTGTTTATGACGATGAGAGGGATGAGCGGAAATCCCACGGCATCACATAGTTCCACTCTAACAGTAAGTACCAAGGACGCTAAAGAACTTAATACCCCTGTCTGACAGCCAGGTCACTATCAGCTGTGTCATGTGCCTTATCTTCAAGAAACGCTAGGCACAGCTACTGCAGTTTAACTTACGACATTTGTGAGAAGTGCCGTGCCATGGACTTCATGGTGGTTTGCAGAGTATAAATGAAGCATAGTAAACGCATTATTGTAGCCAAGATAGACACGAATCCCACGCCTAGGACAGTAGTATAAGTTTAATGCCAACTAGCTCCGAACTCCGCAGATGAAGAGATTGGAGAAATGTAGGATGAGATAAAAGAAATTATTCAGATAGTGAAGGGAGACGAAAATTTAATAGTGATGGGGGACTAGAATTCGACAGTAGGAAAAGCAAGAGAAGGAAAAGTTGTAGGTGAATACGGAATGGGGGTAAGGAATGAAAGAGGAAGCCGCCTGGTAGAATTTTGCACAGAGCGTAACTTAATCATAGCTAACACTTGTTTTAAGAATCATGAAAGAAGGTTGTATACGTGTAAGAGGCCTGGAGACACTATACGGTTTCACATAGATTATATAATGGTAAGACAGAGATTTAGGAACCAGGTTTTAAATTATAAGACATTTACAGGAGCAGATGTGGACTCTGACCACGATCTATTGGTTATGAACTGCAGATTAAACCTGAAAACAACTGCGAAAAGGTGGGAATTTAAAGAGATAGGATATGGATAAACTGAAAGAACCAGAGGCTGTAGAGAATTTCAGAGACAGCGTTAGGGAACGATGGACAAGAACGGGGGAAAGAAATGCAGTAGAAGAAGAATAGGTAGACTTGAGACATGAAATAGTAAAGGCAGCAGAGGATCAAGTAGGTAAAAGACGAGGCTAGGAGAAATCATTGAGTAACAGAAGAGATATTTAACTTAATTGATGAAATTAGAAAATATAAAAATGCAGTAAATGAATTATGCAAAAAGGAATACAAAAGTCTCAAAAATGAGATCGACAGGAAGTACAAAATGGCTTACCAAGGATGACTAGAGGACAAATGTAAGGACGTAGAGGCAAATATCACTAAGACAGATACTGCCTACAGAAAAATTAAAGAGACTTTTGGAGAAAGGAGAACCACTTGAATAAATATCAAGAGCTCAGATGGAAAACCAGTTCTAAACACAGAAGGAAAGCAGGAAGGTGGAAGGAGTATATAGAGGGTCTATACAAGGGCGATGGTCTTGAGGGCAATATTATGGAAATGGAAGAGGACGAAGACGGAAATGAAATAGGAGATATGATACTTCGAGAAGAATTTGACAGAACAATGAAAGATTTAAGTCGAAACAAGGCCCCAGGAGCAGACAACATTCCATTAGAACTACTGATAGCCTAGGGAGAGCCAGCCCTGACAAAAGTCTACCACCTAGTGAGCAAGATGTATGAGACAGGCGAAATACCCTCAGACTTCAAGAAGAATATAATAATTCCAATCTCAAAGAAAGCAGGTGTTAACAGATGTGAAAATTACCGAACTATCAGTTTAATAAACCACGGCTGCAAAATACTAACACGAATTCTGTAAAGACGAATGGAAAAACTGGTAGAAGCCGACTTCGGGGAAGATCAGTTTGGATTCCGTAAAAATGTTGGAACACATGAGGCAATACTTACCCTGCGACTTATCTTAGAAAATAGATTAGTGAAAGGCAAACATACGTTTCTAGGATTTGTGCACTTAGAGAAAGCTTTTGACAATGTTGACTGGAATACTCTCTCTCAAATTCTGAAGGTAGCAGCGGTAAAATACAGGAAGCGAAAGGCTATTTACAATTTGTACAGAAACCAGATGACAGTTAAGAGTGGAGGGGCACAAAATCGAAGCAGTGATTGAGAAGGGACTGAGACAGGGTTGCAGCCTATCCCCGATGTTATTCAGTCTGTATATTAAGCAAGCAGTAAAGGAAACAAAGGAAAAAAATAAGGAGTAGGAATTAAAATCGATGGAGAAGAAATAAAAACTTTGAGGTTTGCCAGCGACATTGTAAATCTGTCAGAGACAGCAAAGGACCTGGAAGAGCAGTTGAATGGAATGGACAGTGTCTTGAAAGGAGGATATAAGATGAACACCAACAAAAGCAAAATGAGGATATTGGGTGTAGTCGAGTTAAATCAGGTGATGCTGAGGGAATTAGATTAGGAAATGAGTCACTTAAAGTAGTAGATGAGTTTTGCTATCTGGGACACAAAACAAGTGAAGATGGTCGAAGTAGAGAGGATATAAAATGTAGATTGGCTATGGCAAGTGTTTCTGAAGAAGGGAAATTTGTTAACACTGAGTATAGATTTAAGTGTCAGGAAGTCCTTTCTGAAGTATTTGTATGGAGTGTTGTCATGTATGGAAGTGAAACATGAGCGATGAATAGTTTGGACAAGGAGAGAATAGAAACTTTCGAAACGCGATGCTACAGAAGAATGCTGAACATTAGATGGGTAGATCACGTAACTAACGAGGAGATAATGAATAGAATTGGAGAAAAGAGAAATTTGTGACACAACTTGACTAGAAGAGGGGATCGTTTGGTAGCACATGTCCTGAGGCGTCGAGGGATCACCAATTTAGTATTGGAGGGCAGCGTGGAGGGTAAAAACCGTAGAGGGACGCCAAGAGATGAATACGCTAAACAGATTCAGAAGGATGTAGGTTGCAGTAGGTACTGGGAGATGAAGAAGCTTGCACACGATAGAGAGCTGCATCAAACCAGTCTCAGGACTGAAGACCACAACAACAACAGATGTAGATGTGGATGTAGATTTAATATTCACCATCTCGTCTCCTCCCTTTGTCTGATGGTCAAATTTCGAAGCAGTTGCCTCTGATTAGAGCGCCACCCTGTTAGCGTGCGTTAGCTACTGAATGAAAGGACGTTTCCATCAATCGCAGATGGTATACAATCGCAAAGATCTATAACAAATTATTTACTCCTAGTCACTTAATAATATCATGTTTAATTTACATAACTATGTTTGTTAGAGCTGATGATTAAAACTTTATGAGTAACTCTCGTACGCACTGGCCATCCGAAACGTGCTGACACCTTCTCGCTGTGGAAATCTGTTTTGGCTTTTTGACTGGATTGAGAATCCTGAACGTATATT
This sequence comes from Schistocerca cancellata, assembly GCF_023864275.1. Lineage (NCBI taxonomy): Eukaryota > Metazoa > Arthropoda > Insecta > Orthoptera > Acrididae > Schistocerca > Schistocerca cancellata. The sequence continues at coordinate 680,989,821 of NC_064628.1, forward strand.
GAAATTTTTATGATAAATTTTGTTACACACATTAAATACACCTTTTGATTTCAGTATATCTTCACAAGGGAGGATATATTTTGTTAGTTGTGGAAGTCAAAAATATTTTTTCCGCTGCATCTCCTCCAAAAATATGTGTGAACTTGGTAACCCAGTGCTCAAACAGCTGCATTTTCGGTGACGGAACACATGTGATTCTGTTTAGCACAGTATTCTGACAAGAGACGTTAGCAGAGAGTGGAAAGTACATTTGAATTTGTAATTGTTATTGAAGTCATACGAATTTTGTTGTGTATCAAGGATTGTCCCGGGTATGCCAAACTGCTGTAATATGACGCAATGGTTTGTGTGTGACAGAACACCCATTTTATTTTATATGCCGTCAGCTGACAGAGTGTGTGCAAGGCCAGCTAGCTGACAGTCCCCAGAAGAGCGACAATACTCGTTCAGCGTCTGCTGTCTGTGATGATGCTGACAGTTGTCAATTCTTTTATGTCATTATAGTATGTTGAAAACTGTTGCAGTAGAAAGTTGTATAGAAACGGGGGAGTAGGTGGTGGATAGAGACAGGGGCAGAGAAGGGAGGCCGGAGGATGGAGAGGGAAGAGAGAGGACAAGATACACAGATAAATGGGGGAGAAGTTAATGGACAGAGAGAGGGGAAAAGAGGAAGGCATGGACCAAGAGAGGGGGCGGAGAATATGGACAGAGATTTGGAGGAGGAGGGGGGAGAATCCTGTGACACAGCAACGCATGGCCGGCAACAGCTAGCAAAATTTTAAAACTTACTACATATACGTAGAAAAAGTTTCAGAAAATTAGTTTTAAGAAGGGAGCGCACAATTTTAGCAGATATTCCAGGGGCCCAGGATCATCTTAGCAAGGCTCTACATTTCTGCCCAAGGCAGTTGTTTTCCTTTCAACTGAGGTACTCAAGGTTTCATGTGAAAAGGCAAGCGCCTGCACGTCACATGCGTCGGAAACTCACGATCTGGATGCGATAAAACTGAGCTGACGTCATGCATTTTGCCCATCCGCTGCTCCACTCTCACGCTGGAGCCCAGTGCAAGGTCTAACGACTTCGTCACGTCACAGGCCGAGGTATTCTATTCATCATGAGGTAGGTTTGCTCTCCGTCCAACGAAACAATTACCTCTGATTCAGATGCCCACGAACGCAAAACTTTTGTTTAAATCAACTGCGCCGGTCGGAGTGGCCGTGCGGTTCTAGGCGCTACAGTCTGGAGCCGAGCGACCGTTCCGGTCGCACGTTCGAATCCTGCCTCGGGCATGGATGTGTGTGATGTCCTTAGGTTAGTTAGGCTTAATTAGTTCTAAGTTCTAGGCGACTAATGACCTCAGAAGTTAAGTCGCATAGTGCTCAGAGCCATTTGCACCAAATCAACTGCACTTGTTAGTGCTACTGAGTAGGGAACTCACCAACTTCTTGGTACATTTTCCATTCTCCAGCCGTTCGACCCATTATAGAATTTTCTTCTTCTTCACTTAACTCACGCGATGCCAAGAAAGGTTAGGGAGAGGGGGGGAGGGATACTCTTTGCGTACATTTTGAAAATATTGTAATCTAATCAGGTATTTCGTACTTAAGAATTTTGAAAAAAATTTATTGTTTTTAACGAAATCTTCTACCAGTTTACGTATATGTTTTAAAATTTTCGGTTAACTTTACCCCAAAATTTCTGCAGTAGGTGCGACTTTTCACAATGAATGTTCAAATGTTCAAATGTGTGTAAAATCTTATGGGACTTAACTGCTAAGGTCATCAGTCCCTAAGCTTACACACTACTTAACCGAAATTATCCTAAGGACAAACACACATACCCATGCCCGAGGGAGGACTCGAACCTCCGCCGGGACCAGCCGCACTGTCCATGACCGCAGCGCCCCAGACCGCTCGGCTAATCCCGCGCGGCTACACAATGAATGTCATATTCAATATTTTCAGTTTCTGGACCCTACTTACACATCAGTACCTCTATAAAAAGTACGCTGTTAATACAAGTTAACAACAATTATCGCATTTTTTTAACTTTTTTAGGCATCATTGATGCGTTGGTATTGCTAGGGTTAATGGATTAGTCATTCTTGCCCATTCCGACTTCACAGCTGTCTCTAGCGTGTCGCGGCTCATCCTCGATCCCTCATTCCCCACCGGCATTCAATCTGCCTTGGGAAGACTGGTATTTTTCATTCCTTGTTATTGAGTGGTGGTCCTTGTGACACTTGTACTAGGAGGTACTACCCAACCTAAAAACAAATAACTTGTAACAGCTATAATCATTAAACCGAAGATGTCGTAAATACTGATGTACTGTTATTCAGTACACCGTCCTCAGTCACTAATAGAAATATCTGTGCTTATATCAGTCCCACCCTGTATTTTTCCATTCTTTGCTTACATCTTCATCTTTGGGTGTCTCCATTACAGCTTCTGTAACTCTGTCTTTACAAGGAGTTCTTCAACTTCATTCTAGCAGGAGATGTACCTTACACACTTCATTTTCGAGTTTGTGTTTCGGGCTACTTTTCCTCCATTTTGAAATTATTATATGTTTTGAAATTACGAGATGGTGGTCCGAATATAATACTATCTCCGTGTACTGCAACATCCAGTACTGTGGCACTTAATTTATTATTGACTGTTACACAGCCTCTAGTTTGAGTATCTTTCCTCAGAGCCGCGCGGCGTGGCCGCGCGGTTAAGGGCGCAATGTCACGGATTGTGCGGCCACTCCCACCACAAGTTCGAGTCCTTCCTCGGGCACTGGTGTGTATGTTGTTCTTAGCATAAGTCCAGGGACCGATCAACTCAGCAGTTTGGTCCTTTAGCAATTCACACACATTTGAAAATATGAAATCTTTCCTGTGAAGGTAGGTATTTGTTAAATTCAAGTAGTTGAAAGTTGCGAAATGCGCACGCACCTCTGCATTTTAATTTTTTGTTGCTTCTGCGAAAAACCCCAAACATTTGGAATAGATATTTCACCTAATCGAGTATTTAAATCTCCACTAACAATCAGTTGGTCGCTATTGATGCATTGTGGTGTCAGGGACTTTTTCAGGCACATATCGGGCAAGCTGGACGGAGAGAATCCCAGATGAGAAAATTTGGCACGAATTTGCCTTTTAACCAAGGAACGCCTCCTGGAAACCTTGGTGAGACCCATGGAATGGGACCTGTTTAATATCCTAGACAAAAGTTGCGAGCCTAGTGCGCGAAAGTAGATGACGTGTTCGACCGCTGTAGTGTACCACGCTTGGGAAGTTATAATTACTTTCACTTCGCAAAGTTGCATAATGAGAGCCGACCCGGACTGAGGCCGTAACTCTGAGGATGGCCGCCGGGCTGCGCCGCCGTCGCGTGTGCCGGTATATGTATGTAGGCAGCGCCAGCCCCTGGCAGCTGGCTTCCCGGAAGCACCTGCTGCTGACGTGATAATGGCTGGAGCTTCCTGCGCCCTACAGCATGCGAACCCCATTATCTGCAACCGCGCACACAGCACACGCTCTCACGGCCGCTGCCCACCGACCGACGTGGTCCGCTGCATATCTCTGCGTATCATCACGCTTTTGTTTGCACCGGTGATTCGATCTTATGTTTCCCTCTGGCATCAGTCACTGTACATTCTGGACTGTTCGACCTCGCACTTTGTTGCCAGCAGCATTTGTTCATGTGCTGCTCGATTTCCTTCTGCTCACTCTACTACTTATGTAGAACTGAGCTCAGTGATAAGATTGTTAGCCATTCACTCGGGGGGGGGGGGGGGGGTCTAAGAGAAAAACATGGGTACGTATAAGCTAATGTAACGTTTACTGTTTCAGAGATACTTGTAACAAATTTTGCACATATTATCATTATATTATTGGTTATAATATGGATTTTTAATAATTTGTTCAGAACGCTGCTGGACACCTTTAGGATACGTACTATCAAATGAGGGACATTTTCTCAAGGGTGTCTTAATACATCACTTTCAGAACGTGGTAGATTATTCTAAGGAATGTCTGATGTTGTTCCTAGCTAGGCATACGTGACATGGCTACAAAGTACTTTATTTTATTTTTGACTTGAGATAGCTGCTGTAAAATCTGACCATTGCTTTCTCGCAATGTAATTTTACGGTTTCTCTAAAGTTCATTCTGATGAAGGCACTCTTAGTAGGTGTCGAAACCTAGGTCAATGTACCAAACAGTTATTTGAAATCGGTCGACTGTGTAATTCCTATGTTTGAAAATTATTTACCTTTCCTGAGAAACATGCTCAAAACTCAATAAAATCTGTGTACGAGTTTTATAACATCAGTCTTTCTTTTTAATGTATGTGTATTAAATATAGCAGTTTTTATTTCATATAAATTTAAATAAAATTGACAGTAACGAACTTCGAAACATTTTGTACCAAATTTCACCTTTTTATCTGCAATAGTTCAGCAGAAAATGTTACTTATACACTGTAAAATGAAAGCTGCGTGGGGTGGGGGGGGGGGGGGTGAGGGGGGGGGGGGATGCATAAGAAATATTTTGTTAGCATTTATGCCAGAAACAAGTATCTTAATGTTGGCCATAACAATACATTTGGTCTATTTGGCCTTCATGTAGTTCTTTTCTTCTAATCTGAATCTTCTGGCATGCCCTTTCAGCAATATCCTTCATTGATACTTCAGAAACAGCGTCATAAGGATTCTGATTCTTTCAGTATTACCGTCACTGAACATCTGACCAGCATCATGAGAGGAAATTTAACTATAGTAGATGAGCATAATGTCTTTGCGCGTCTCTTCTAGGCGACTTTATAACAGCTTTCGTTTGGGTTTTGTGTTTCACCATGTGTGCATTTCTTTAATAAATCGTAATTAATCGCATCGTAAATGGGTTCATAGCCTTATACACCCTACAGATGTCCTCTCTGTTGGCAGGTAGTAATAAAATATTCCGAATGAGGACAATCATGTAGAGAAGGAGGCACGTCAGTGCGCACTCATTGAAAAAAGATAGCGTTTGCATCATTTATAGCACGGATTAACTCGGAAAATTGGAGACAATATTTCTAATATGTCCGCCGCTCGTGGTCTCGCGGTAGCGTTCTCGAGCATGTGGTCCCGGGTTCGATTTCCGACAGTGTCAGGGATTTTCACCTGCCCCGAGATGGCTGGGCGTTGTTGTGTCGTTTTCATCATCATCATTCATCCCCATTACGGTCGGAGGAAGGCACCGGCAAACCACCTCCATTAGGACCTCCCCGGGTCTCCCGCATCGTTCCCCTACGCTCTGTCAAGAAGCATAGGACTTCATTTCCATATTTCCATTTCTAACATGCTACAGAACAACCTGCTGGCAAAAATTTCAACATTTTTCGCCAATTTTACACATGTCCCTTCTTAAAAGCACACTTGGTCACTTTGGAGCGCTGAAGATGGGTTCAAATGGTTCAGAGCACTATGGGACTTAAGGTCTGACGTCATCAGTCCCCTAGAACTTAGAACTACTTAAACCTAACTAACCTAAGGACATCACACACATCCATGCCCGAGGCACGATTCTAACCTGCGACCGTAGCGCCTAGAACCGCTCGGCCCTCCGGCCGGCCTGAAGATGGGGTGCAACTGCTGCCAGGCACTCATGTGATTTTCCAGCGCTGAATAACTCATGGTAGAGAAGTGTTGTGCATGTCCCGTTCGGTTCTCTCGAATAAAAGCCGTAACATAAGTCGACGTGGAGACGCGACTGAATATCAGAAAGGAGCTGTTGAGCTTGGACGTGCCCATTACCACATCGCGAGTTGCCGATTTATTGGTGGGACAACGAGGTTTTCAATCGTGTGTACAAGCAATGGTGCACCACTTCCAACCATGTAACATGACGTAAGAACCGCGATCTTCAGAACCAACTTCAAGTGGCGAGTCTAGAAATATACACTGTCGTGCAAAACTTAATAGATGAAAGTAACTTTCGCGTAATGTGTCACTGCACAGTAAAGTAACTGGATGAAAATTGAACCATACATAGAAAGAACTGTTACAGTATAGGACAGAGGGTAACTGAAAGAAATACGCAATCAGACGAACAGAAACGACACTTTTACTCAAAGACAATAATTACACATCTTCGACAATGCTTGATGCACTCTCTGATGACGAGAGGTGGGACCATGTAATGCACCCAGAACATTAGCCCACATGATGTGGGCAGGCTTAATGTTGCATGGTCATCTTGAACACGGTACATCCAGCGGTCAACGTTCCTGACACTGCACTCCTTCACCACTTGCGTCTTTTCAGGGGAGCATTCGGCTCTGACTTCATTCTTATTCACGATCACGCGCGACCGCATCGAACAATGCAGTTCCGGGACCGGCGAATGGACTGGCCTGCCCATGAGCCCGACTTAAACCCCATCGAAAAAGTGTGGGACGCATTGGGGAGACGTTTACCAGCAGCTCCATATCCAAGAAAGATTATCCAGCAGTTGCCAACCTCGCTCGTGGAAGAATGGAACGCCCTACCAAGGACTTCCTACTAACCTTGTGACCAACTTGGGAGAACGTTGTAGAACATGGACCGCCGTCCGTTGTGATCACACGCCCTATTAAGAACCATGCACTGCCTTTCATAAAGTTCAAGGGACCATGGTGAATCGTTGTGACTTCAGTGTAGTTATTGAGCTCGAATAAAAGTGTAATTACTAACTTGGAATGCATTGGATGGCTGTTGGCGCAGCGGCCGTTTAGTATTCAAATTGAAGGAAGGACAGCAGTCATTCGAAAATCTGTAATTTATTGCAAATTTAGATTTCGATTACAAAATGGTAATCATCGGTGCCTTACCAAAGAATCATATAGGTGTCTACCAAGTAAAGGCTACTAACGTATTGTCATACGTTATGGTTGCTTGGTTTAAGGATTAAAGGGACCAAACTGCATACGTTATGCTTTGACACTTTTGGATATACAGGGTGTTACAAACTGTACGGCCAAACTTTTAGGAAACATTCTTCACACACAAAGAAAGAAAATATGTTATGTGGACATGTATCTGGAAACGCTTACTTTCCATGTTAGAGCTCATTTTATTACTTCTCTTGAAATCATATTAATCATGGAAGGGAAACACACAGCAACAGAACGTACCAGCGTGACTTCAAACTCTTTGTTACAGGAAATGTTCAAAATGTCCTCCGTTAGCGAGGATACATACATCCACCCTCCGTCGCATGGAATCCCTGATGCGCTGATGCAGCCCTGGAGAATGACGTATTGTATCACAGCCGTCCACAATACGAGCACGAAGAGTCTCTACATTTGGTACCGGGGTTGCGTAGACAAGAGCTTTCAAATGCCCCCATAAATGAAAGTCAAGAGGGTTGAGGTCAGGAGAGCGTGGAGGCCATGGAATTGGTCCGCCTCTACCAATCCATCGGTCACCGAACCTGTTGTTGAGAAGCGTACGAACACTTCGACTGAAATGTGCAGGAGCTCCATCGTGCATGAACCATATGTTGTGTCGTACTTGTAAAGGCACATGTTCTAGCAGCACAGGTAGAGTATCCCGTATGAAATCATGATAACGTGCTCCATTGAGCGTAGGTGGAAAAACATGGGGCCCAATCAAGACATCGCCAACAATGCCTTCCCAAACGTTCACAGAAAATCTGTGTTGATGACGTGATTGCACAATTGCGTGCGGATTCTCGTCAGCCCACACATGTTGATTGTGAAAGTTTACAATTTTATCACGTTGGAATGAAGCCTCATCCGTAAAGAGAATATTTGCACTGAAATGAGGATTGACACATGTTGGATGAACCATTCGCAGAAGTGTACCCGTGGAGGCCAATCAGCTGCTGATAGTGCCTGCACACGCTGTACATGGTACGGAAACAACTGGTTCTCCCATAGCACTCTCCATACAGTGACGTGGTCAACGTTACCTTGTACAGCAGCAACTTCTCTGACACTGACATTAGGGTTATCGTCAACTGCACGAATTATTGCCTCGTCCATTCCAGGTGTCCTCGTCGTTCTAGGTCTTCCCCAGTCGCGAGTCATAGGCTGGAATGTTCCGTGCTCCCTAAGACGCCGATCAATTGCTTCGAACGTCTTCCTGTCGGGACACCTTCGTTCTGGAAATCTGTCTCGATACAAACGTACCGCGCCACGGCTATTGCCCCGTGCTAATCCATACATCAAATGGGCATCTGCCAACTCCGCATTTGTAAACGTTGCACTGACTGCAAAACCACGTTCGTTATGAACACTAACCTGAGTCGCATGTCAACACAAGCATCGAAGTCAACATTACCTTCGTTCAATTGGGCCAACTGGCGGTGAATCGAGGAAGTACAGTACATACTGACGAAACTAAAATGAGCTCTAACGTGGAAATTAAGCGTTTCCGGACACATATCCACATAACATCTTTGCTTTATTTGTGTATGAGGAATGTTCCCTGAAAGTTTGGCCTTACCTTTTTGTAACACCCTATATGTGACTGTTTGGTAATGCACCGATGACTGTGTTGACGCTTTGGGACCTATATGACCCTTTGGTAATGCACCAATGATTCTGTTATAGTCGAAATCTAGATTTGCAATAAATTACGAATTTTGCGACTGATGCTGTCCTTCCTTCAATCTAAGATGTCATTTCTGTTCGTCTCATTTCCTTTTTTTTCAGTTACCTTCTGTACTACTTTCGTCCTTTAGTTTTGAACACCAGTGTACTACAGCCCCCTACATACCACTCCCATAGAGATCACGATGACAACATTACACTAATTACTCCTGCTACACATTTGACAGTGCTCTTCAGAGTATGAAAATGGGTACAGTTGTACAACATCCCAACCAATAGCGACCGGAGACGAGTATTGTGCCTTGGAATTGGTCAACAGTTTAAAGAAAACCGACAGGAAACTGCTGACAGAGAATGCAGGTTCATCTCAACCAGTTTCCGAGCGAACGTCGAAAAATAAACGACTTGCAATGGCCATTTGGAGTCGGTAACCTCTCGAAGGCCATTGCTCAGAGCTGTACGTAAGGCTACTCGACCTTAGTGTGCCAGGCCATCCTGATTTAGGTTTTCCGTGATTTCCCTAAATCACTCCAGGCCAATGCCGGGATGGTTCCTCTGAAAGGGCACGGCCGACTTCCTTCCCAATCCTTCCCTAATCCGATGAGACCGATGACCACGCTGTCTGGTCTCCTTCCCCAAACCAACCAACCAACCTTAGTGTGCCCAACGTCGGAGAAACTGGGCGGTAGTTAACTGGAGTCGAATGTTGCATAACATAACGATTTTGGCTCTAATCAAATGATGTGATGCATCGAGTACACCGACAGCGGCACGACGCGTGTAACCACGCGTGTAACCCGCACTGTGAGAAGGTTGTAAATGAAGCTGGAGAAGATTCTGTGTTGTTTTTCGGGGTGTTTTTCGTACCGTGACTTGAGCCCACGAGTTCAGTTTACCGTGAACATGAACCACGATATTTATTTAATTCTCCGTGACCAAGCGTTGCTATCTTTCATATGGACAACACATGATGTGGAAAACACGGGGCTGCACCTATAGTTCAATGGTTTGACTAATACTCTGGTGAACAATAACAACTCGAGGTGGCAGTACGGTAAAAACAAGATGTAAAATAAGGAATGGCACGAACACGAGCCACGCACGGCTCACAACCTCTATTCACATATTAGAATAAAAGATAAAGATGCTACCAGATTTTAATTAATTTGATAATGAGACGGCAGCATTCAGATGAAACAATCAGGACGATTAATCGAGAATTAAATGCCGAACAAACGAAATGTATCTTAACAAACTGATTGTAATTTTTATAGCGAGAATGAATTACAGCTGCAAGACTCATCTTGCAGATATTACCATCAGACGTCTCCAGATCACGGGAGATATGAACAGAACCACGATTGCAGTTTTTATTTTAATCCATGTTTAACAGTTATTATTATTATTATTATTACTAAAATTCACAGAGCGTTGAAAACCCTAAGACAAGTCGTTGTGATAATACCAACAAAAGTCACTAGAGGGCATGCCGATCAAAAGATCGAACAGAAGCCGAAATTTCCCGGACCCTTGCGTAAACTCTTTCGAATAGTCCGAGTCGTGCTCAGACACAGCTCTATCCAGCACTCGCTCTTCTTCTTGCAATGTTTGGGATGTACATCGTTCTGCCATCTTCAAAGAGAGCCGAAAGACTGACGCTCCAGTCTTCTTTATTGAATTTCAATTCCCCGTTCGGGGCGGGCTGGAAGCAGGATAGGCGCTGCTCTTCAGCCGAGAGACAGTAAGTACATAACATGAAGACATTTAGAACAACATAAAGGAGAAAATATGGCGGAACATAGATATAAGAAGGGGGAACATTATGGAAGAGAGCGTACAAAAGGGGGTGACTGTAAAAACGGAGATAAAAATCTAAAAAAAAAGTATGTTACACAAAAAAACCACACACTGTAACGATTAAAAGAATACAAGGCGAAGTACGGCCGGAAGATAAAGTCAAGCACAGGATTAAAACCACAGAACTTGACGTCACTGTAGATTGGCATCGAACACAACACTGATGTAACACACTGATAACGAAGAACAAGCTGGGAGGATCTGCCAGGGGTAGGAACAAGAGGGAGAAGGGAAGGAAGGGGGGAAGGGGCGGTGCTAGAGGGGGGAGGAGACGCTCCAGCACTCGCTCCGTCCTTTAAAACACGCGGACCGCGCTACGGCGCATGCGGCCACAGATACACAAGGCGCCAGAGACGTTGATTGGCGGCTAAGAAGTATAATGTGGATGAGTTATATCTGCGGCCGTGCAGTAGACCCACGGTGGGATGTCGATGTATCACTCTAAGCTGCACTGTCGCAAGGTCTACGCAAGTTTGTTACAGAAAGCGCCGGTTTTCATGACTAATCCAAGCTGAATCCGTTATCTGTATTTATGAAATTCGTTCCTAAGCTAAATCCAATTACTCCTTTCATCACCGAGTCCCGGAAAGACTATGTAGACGCTAAAATTTCGACGTTTTCGTACAATATAGAAGGATCAGTATCAATACACTTTTCTGCTACAGCCTATTTGTGTGACTGTAAGAGGCGAGCGTATCTGCAATGTTCCGTAGGTCTTTCATAGACTGTGCGAATCGTCTGTCCGATGTACAAGAGAGCACATTCGCAGGGAATCTTTTAAACTATAGTCTCCCAGGGCATCAAATCGTCTTTAACGGAATGCAACAGTGCTGCTGTCTTCGATGGAGGACGAAAACTCACCTTTACGTTGTGACTGCTGGGGATCGGTCCTACTTTTGACGATAGACTACCCGCATATGGCAGGAAAGCCGTGGTTTTAAATCTTTCTGTGTCTTCTTCTGCATTGCTTATGACCACCTTTTGTTTCCTTTGTAGCGCTTGACGTATCTGCCGTGGAGAATACCCGTTGGCTTCAAAAACTCTCTTTAAGTGTAGGAGCTTGTCCTACAGACTGCTCTCGTCAGCAGTGGCGTGCGCTCTGCGAACCGAAACTCTAAGACTACTCGTCGTCTGCGAAGGATGGTTGCAGCTATTTGCACGTCGGTTTCTAGTATACTGTATGCCCCAAGATGCCACCATCTTTGCGCCGAACTAAAATATCCAAAAATGGATGGCATCCCTCCTTTTCAATTTCGGTTGTAACCTGGATTTGTGCATCCATGGAATTCACGTGTTTTAAAAATTCTTGTAATTTATCTTCACCGTGGGGCCACACTACCAACGTGTCGACAGCGTTCTTCCAAAATACTGTGAGCGATGAGGTAGCAGACTCCAGTGCCCTTTCGTCGAAATTCTTCACAAATGAACTGGCCACCAAGGGCGACAAGGGACTTCCGATGACGACATTGTCAGTCTGTTCCAAAAATTCATTATTAAATAAAAAGTATGTCGAGTTCTTTACGGGTATGAACAACGCTGAAATCTCTCTAACACAACTTGTACCAATAAGTGATACAGTTTCTGAAAGCGGGAGCTTTGTGAATAAAGACAGCACATTGAAGCTCACTAATTTAAAAGGACGGACCGAGTACTGGAGCGTCAGTCCTTCGGCTCATTCTGAAGGTGGCTGAGAGGTATACAACCGAAATATTAGAAGAATTATCTGAATTCATACGGCTGCACACCCGAAATTCAGTGGAGCAATCACTGCGACGCGAAAACTCGAAGATGCACAATGTCTAGGACTATGTGGAACGGCAGGTGAAACGTTCCAATCAACGTTGCCCCACAGTTTCATAACTTTATAGCCTGTAATTATTGTCAATAAGTGGATTCAGCTGGACATGGTATATCTGAAGAAACTCGTGAACTGTCTTCCCCCCCCCCCCTTCTCCCCCCCCCCACACACAAATTCTGGTCATTATCAAGGCTAGAGATAGTACTGGAAGGCATTAACGTGATGACTCCTAGAGGAGAGTAATTTTTGTGTGGTGTACGTATTTATATTTATTGTTTTATTTTATTTTGAATGGCCTAGTGCAATGGCTTATACAACCAAGCACATAATTAATACGAGACAGGATTGAACTGAAAGTACTTCATATATACAGGTCATGAACGTACAGAAATTATAAAATTAATATATGTAGTCATTGTTTTCGCAAATATAAACATACGGAAAATTGAATCATTCGCTATTAAACTTTCCCGTAAACCATTCAAAGTAAATAACCATTCAGGTAACGAGTACGATACATAATGTTCATTCTACAATGCTGAAGCCGTGACACCGGTTCATCAGCCGCATGGCTAATACTGTCGGATTATACAATGGAGAGTATGTGTAGAACATTTGTCATACAGTGCCAAATGTCAATGGAGGAGTTGTCCACATGGTGGGGTAAAAGAAACTACTATTGGTATATCGTTCCTTGAATCAAGATTATGAATTTATTTCAGGCGTCGTAGTGGACGGACGTAACACAGACTGTGCCGTCTCACACCACACAAATAGTTCCCATCCATCTGTCATCGTTCACGGGATTCAAGCTTGTGTTCAGAGTTAGATCAGTGGAAGTGAAATATTACCAATATTGCCAGCTACCATCTTCACAATCGATACACGTAATGTATAATTTCTCTTAATTGTTGTGGATCCATGTTGCGTTCAGCTTTCTCGTAGTTTGCCTAAACCCTATTTGGCCCTGTGATTAGACTCTACACTCTACTGCGTGCAAGCAAACCGCTTCAATAATTGCAACCACTTTCGGTGATAGGCGGCCCTCTTCCTGTCACGTTTATATTTGACGCCAATAGAATTTGGCAAAAACAGCACACTTTATCATGCCTCATGTAGGAGTCACCAGCGCCAATTGCATACTTTACTGAAATAAAGGGTATACTTCTCTCAAGAAACTCCAAGAACTTTATTTCACTCACAATAACTAAATCAACGTGAAAAGCTGCCTCTTTTTACTTTTATCGATCATCTGCAATAGTCTCAATGCCTTCAATCACGTAATTACAAACATACGTAATTGCTATAAATTAATAGATACCTCTGCCAGACACTTTTCCCATGTTTCGAAAGACAGGTACACCAAAAGTGACAGTTTCAAGCACAAAAAAATCTGCACCAACTTCGGGTATAATGTCTCTTTATTTTCAGTTCTCCCGCAGAATGAAAAATGTACGTACAATTAAATGCTACATTGACTCGTTGTGTTATCGTGGCGTAAAGGTTTTGAGGTACTGCACTTGCATTCGGGTGCACAACGGTTCAGATTTAGGTTTTCGGTGGTTTCTGTCGATCGCTTGAGGCGAATTCCAAGATTTTTACTCGGAAAAGAAATATCCTTCCTAAATTAATGATCTCGTATAGGGGGCGTTCAAACATAATATTCCTTCCTTCTTGTTGATTTGTTTCGGAGGACTTTGCGTTACATTAGTCAACAGCGTGATTACTGAAAAACTGTGATGTTGTAAACTGTTATAAAGAACGGAAAATTATTTTCAACAACGTTTCTTCCCAACTTGTTTGTTACAGTTTTGTGTAGACAAGTACCAAAAATATTTTCCTAAGAACGTCATTTCCATCAGGTTGCTACTTTAAATGAATATTTTAACAACCACTACTAGCTAATTTCGAAAGTGCGCTCATTCTCCAGTGAAAATATGGATGCGCACCTATCATCCTCGTAGGTTCAAATGGCTCTGAGTCCCCTAGAACAGTCCCCTAGAACTTAAACCTAACTAACCTAAGGACATCACACACATCCATGCCCGAGGCAGAATTCGAACCTGCGACCGTAACGGACGCACGGTTGCAGACTGTAGTGCCTAGAACCGCTCGGCTACCCCGGCCGGCTCCTCATAGATATATCACCATTAAATATGGGGTGGTCCTCAATGGATATGACATTGGCATGAATATCCACACAGACTCATCTGTTTGCAGACTAGCCAATGTGATTATGAATATACACGGGACAGTTTAAAACTGCTTGCATGGAACCATATGTGTAATCATGTGCCCGATGGGAAGTTTAAAATTTTCCCGTATAGAAAATACCGATGGTTTGCGAATATTTGTTTCGAGGTCGTGCCCACTGTCAATAGACCTTATGTACCTTTCCATGATATGTGATTTTCTTACATTATTTCGAGGACAATGTGACACTTGAGGACTTGCATACGTTCGGATGTAGCTAGCAGCGCCTAATTAAGTACCCATTTAAACTAACTGCCTGGTGGAAACGATGTCTTTCATTAAATTTATCGAGGCCTTGGTGGCCCACAGCACAGGTCAAATATTCTTCTTTCCACTTAAATACATATGTGTAGAATCTCTCATTAATTTATTTATACTGTTGTAGCAACGCACAACTATTTCGTATTTTCTCTGGAGTGCGAACGAGGACATAGCAGTTGTGTCTGCTGTTCTGCAGCACCAGAGTACAGTCAGGGTCAAAAGCCAAAAATTGACGCTCCATTTCGATATGTGCGCTGAATATGATACAGGTGTAACTTTCTTCACACAATAAACTGAAAACTCCTTTCGCCCAATTTCTTTCCTTCTAGTCAGTGTTTATTAGTTCACGCCTTCTCTTTCATTTTTTGAATTACGTAACTAGAGACAGAATTAGCATCTACCAACATTAATCGAGGAGCTATACAAAGCTGCCTGCTGTCCCCATCATTTTCAATGTTTATACTGACCATGTCATTCTTAAATGGTTGATTATATTAAACGGCTCATTAGGAAGAGATAATTTTAATTTCATGACGCTGATATTCGCTGACAGAGCTTATAACCGGAAAATATGAAGAAAAGCGTAACGTTACAGCACATATGTTGAGTCAAACTGCCGTTAAATACGGACGGCGAATACCGATATATAAAACAGAAATACTGGCATTTCAAGTATTGGAACCCATAAGCGGTAAAAGTGTCATAGATGGACAAATAATTATTCAAGTAAGAGAGTTTAAATATCTAGCGTGCAATTTGAAATTCCCAATATTCAAATGAAGTAGAGTTAAAACTGCTCAGATTGAGACTTTCGTGTAGTGCCATACAACGTACATTAAAACATCTTACGTAAAGAAACGTTAATTATAAGCTAGTAATAACTTTTCTTCTGCTGCTGTACGGTAAAGAATGTTGGACCCTGCGATCAGCTTAGTTGCAAATCGAATTATCGAAATGAACCTAGAGTCCAAGGTTTTTGTTAATCATGGCTTTTGCGTTGCTGTGCTGATACTTCCAAAGGAAATTTCATCCCCTAATAGATATTTCTTTAAAACTGCAAAGGGGAGAAACTTCTGTTCTGGACCATAAACGAAGTATCAATATTAGACAAGAACTAGATGTAAAATCCATTACAACTATAACTAAAAAATACAGACCGAATGGGAAAGCGTACGTCCAACGTGTGTCTAATAATAGGGTAATTAAAGCTGTAATACTGTATAACCCTGTACGAAAGAGAAACGACGAAGTCCCTTCAAGAGATGACGTGAGCAGCTCGGAGGCGGAAGAGGCTAACAATTCGAATCCTTGAAAACGATGATGTTGATGATGACTAGGGGCGTAAATGCAGTGTTATCAGAAAAATTTTCATGCCTTGCGTTTTCATACATGTATAATATTTAGAGTGCACGTCTGCTGGAATTCTCTGAATGAAATTCCTGATATTTCTTGAAACCGACGCCACTCATGCTAGTGGATGCAAATGAAAGAGAAGATGAAAGGTAAATATGGTAGCTTCCGCCGTTTCGTAGGTGTGCATTACTCGAGTCTACAAGCCGCCTTCTGGTAAATCCTCAGTGCTAACTGAAGATATGTTCAGCATACTAAAGAGTGTGACAAGTCGAATAAACAACGACTGATAATTCTAGGTAGAACGGCAGCCGACCACCTCTCTGACATAAATGTTTCTCGTACTTACTCGAATGTACTGAAACCAGCTTAGCGCCCGCTGCTTCGCTTGCGGAGTCTGCGTAGTCTCCACATACTTTTTTGTTCGTCTTTAATCAATTTTTTATGTAGTTCACAAATTGCGACACCCTCTAAACCTTTCACGCTAAGGTCACAGAAGCATGGTCTTCTCTGAATGTGTTTCTGGCCAGAAAGCGATTCTGGTACCTGGTTCAAATGGGTCAAATGGCTCTGAGCACTATGGGACTTAACATCTGAGGTCATCAGTCCCCTAGAACTTAGAACTACTTTAACCTAACTAACCTAAGGACATCACATACATCCATGCCCATGGCAGGATTCGAATCTGCGACCGTAGCAGCAGCACGGTTCCAGACTGAAGCACCTAGAACCGCTCGGCCATATCGGCCGGCTCTGGTACCTGGAGTCCAAGATTTTTGTTGATCATGCATTTTGCGTTCCTGTGCTGATATTTTCATAGGAAATTTCACCCCCTAATACATATTTCTTTATAGCTACCTAGGAGTGGAATGCCAATTTTCATAGGTTTAGCTTTGAAAATGTGTTCATAACGAAATAATTTTGTAAAACTTTTCATCCCCTCTTTCACTCCTTCAGGGTGCTGAATTTTCAAAAACGGTGAAACACGTATTTTTTATCTCTAGCCAAAAAGCCAAATTCAAAATTTTATAATCTAGCTTTAAAAATGCTTTCGTAATGAAATAGTTTCATAAAACATTTCATCCCCTATTTCACCTCATGAGGGTTTGAATTTCCAAAAACACGTATTTCTTCATTTGTAAATGAGAAGTCAAATACCAGTTTTCATGGATGTAGCTTTAAAAATATTTTAGTAGTTCTTTAATAATGATTTATTTTTAAAAAAAAGTTTTACCACTATTTCACCCCCGTAGGGAAATTCCCAAAAATGCTGAAACACGTGTCTCCTTATTTCTGGCCAAGGAATTAATACCAGGTTTGGTAGGTCTGGCTTCAAAATTGTCTTAACATCGACATTTTTCAAAAACCATTTCATCCCACATGTCATCGTGCTAGGAGCGGAATCTGGAAAACATCCCATCTTAAACGTTGCCCTCTACAAATTTCAGGTTGCTATCCTTAGCGGTTTGGACTCTACCATGATGAGTCAGTGAGTCAGTGAGTAGCGACATTGCCTTTTATATATAGTGTTTGTGTCAAAAGGAAATGAGTTTGCAAAAGACACTATCTCATATTTTTATGTTTGTGTCCCTTTGCTGAACAAGTGCCCTCTAGCCTGGTGCAGATACGGCTTCTGGTATGGCCATCAATCTCCTGTGGCAATGGCCTCGCATTTGTTAGCTCCGATACGGTAGTCAGGGAGTATTAAGATAAAGCTGCAGTCGGAGTGTGCTACAGGTTGCCACTTCTCAACAGCCCTCACAATTTTTCCATAGTGGAACGAGCTGTCAGATTTTGCGATGCGACTTGACTTTTTTTACCGGAACATCCATCGTACCATCTGCCATTTCTTACGAATAAATCTATTAGTTATTACTTTGTACGTACAACTCCAGGACGTTGTTTTCATTTGAATGCAGGAAGTCCGTCAACGCGATCATTAGCAATCTATCTGTGTTATTGTACATACATTATTCAAAGAAATTTGAAAGGGACAATAAATTAAAAACAGTTCTATAAAAGTGTAGGAAACGTTCGAAATAGAACTGGTTGCTTGTATCAGCCTGAACCTCTTTGAATACGGTAGTTAGCTTTCAATGACTGCGGCTCTTCGAGCCTAAATCCTGTCGACAAGATAAATAAACATTATAGGACATCCGTAGCTTGTCTTGCCATTGATGAACATAAAATTTTTATAACAATAGGAGGAGGAAGAACACATCTTCCAGCAATTGCAGGTCTTTCTCCAGAGAGTTTCTCTGGCACTAATTTGGAAACTTGACGTGTCTGGTTCATCATAGTCATATTATACGGTTATGAGCTAGTGGAGACGGTACTTTGCTCATATGAAATCATTCTGCATACAACTGTGAACAACCTCTCAAGGATTGTCTTTAGAATTGATATCCGTTCATCATATCTCGCAACAATCAACACGAAGCAGAGATTCGTCTTGTGAAAGTCGTCACTAAAGTTGCCCCTCTCTATGGTGGTTCATGAACGAGAGCTTGTTAAGAGTTCATACATTTGTCCTCCGCGGCTTAATGAGTTGATTCTCGGTAACAGAAAATATTACTCTCCTCTTTTCTGTAATGTTACAGTTTATCCATGCCGGAAAAAATGGAAATGAGCGTTTGGCGTTATTGGCCGGGAGGCTCCTTGCGGGGCAGGTCCGGCCGCCTTGGTGCAGGTCTTATTACATTCGACGCCACATTGGGCGACCTGCGCGCCGGATGGGAATGAAATGATGATGAAGACAACACAACACCCAGTCCCTGAGCGGAGAAAATCCCCGACCCAGCCGGGAATCCAACCCGGGCCCGTAGGACGGCAATCCGTCACGCTTACCACTCAGCTACCGGGGCGGACATCCATGGCTAAGAAACCGGCATACCGAAATCGTTATTGTTGGTCTGTTTTTGCGAAACGGATATCTGCAGAATATCTATCTAACATGCCACTCACTCTATCGCGATCACGGTCATGACGCTAGGGGTCTAGGCCACCAGATCCGGTTAGCCGGCGTGTAATGCGGAACAGAATACTTGATCCCAGTTATTTCCGGTACTACCGTAGGAGCCTACGAGATACCGTAGACCGGCCGGAACAAGCGCTGCAGACAGTGTAGCCATTTGCCGAGGCAGAGACAGCGATCCGGCGCGGCTTTACCGACCAGTGCACTTCCAAAGGCTAAAAAGAAAGTACAGATGATGGCGGCGCCCATATGGCAAAAAACAGCAGATGGCGTTTCACACTGGCCTGTGGTACACTTCTAGTTCCGCATGAAGCAGCATTTCCTCTGAGAGTGCTATAGCTTTTCTTATTACGAGCTACATTCCAAGGGGAAAAAGAAATCATCACGAAAGAATTATCCGAACAGGACGGAAACCGCTAGATGTGATGTCAGAGGAACAAATGATTACTATTTCTGGAAGACTGGATGATTTATTCGAGAGAAAGAGATTCACAAAGTGAGGAAGGCCCACCACTGGCCTTTTTGCAAGAAGTTATTCGTCTTGGCATTGATTGACAGAGTTGTTGCTTGTCCTCCTGCGGGGACGTCGTGCCGAATTCTGTTTAATTGGCGAGTTAGATCGTCAAAATTCCGAGCTGGTTGAAGGACCCTGCCCATGATGCTCCAAACGTTCACAGCTGGGAAAAGATCCGTCGACCTTGCTGGGCAAGGTAGGGGTTTGGGAAGCACAAAGACGAGCTGTAGAAATTTTCGCCGTGTGGGGGCGGGAATTATCTTGCTGAAATGCAAGCCTAGGATGGCTTGCCATGAAACGTAGCAAAATGAGGCGTAGAATATCGTCGACTTACTGCTGTGCTGTATGGGTCCCGCGGATGACAAGCAGAGGGTTCCTGGTATGAAATGAAATGACACCCCAGACCATCACTCCTGGTTGTCGGACTGTATAGCAGACGACAGTCAGGTTGGTATCACGCTGCTGTCTGGGGCGTCTCCAGACACATCGTCGGCCTGGAATCTCTTTGACTGGAGTAGAATTGTCTTCAATGATGTGTCCCGATTCTGAGTCCCGACGACCAGCGAAGATGTGTGCGGACGCTGATCTCTTAGAGCGTCTTCTATGTGTAGATAGAGGTCAGCAGTATGGCTCAGTGGTTCAAATAATATTTCATAAGCGACGGGTAGCATAAATTTATACTAAAATTGAAGGTAACCAGAATTACTAAACATTTATGAACAGTATATACTCATTATTTATTATTTTTTTCGAGCGTATGTCATCTGTTTAAGGGAATTTGCCTAAGTCCACGAATTATGTTATCTGGTTCATTGTTTTTACAATGTTGTCTATGTCATGAGAAGTTGATTCATATAAATCCACCGACAAATTCTTAAGGTTTTAAAACACGTACGGGGTAACCTCAAAAAGCATATAGCACATCACCAGGGCGGGCCGAGCAGCTTTTATCGAATGCTGCAATACTCTTCCAAGTTGCACACAAACATGAAACTATTTCTTAATATAGTCACCAAGTCTCTGTGAACAACTGCTACAACGTTCTACCAATCGTTTGATTCTTCTTCGATAGGACGTCCTTGGTGACGGACCCTTGAGAACCGCTGTCTGAACGTCCTCATCGTTGGAAAACCTGTGATTGCTGCGAATCAGTTAAATCGATTGCGTGGACATGGTATTCGATAGACTTCCTTTCCGATCAGCGTTACTCACGCCCGTGAGGCCTTGGTCAAATTGTTGGCACCATTTCACTATGACTGGATGCGACATTTCATTTGGTTCATGTACCACCAGAATTAATTATATCTTTCCAATGATTAATTGAAGGGCTTACTTCAATAGTGGTACAAGTCCATTTTTGTTCATTGTGAGATACAGAGTCGTAAAGTTAAATGAGCGCTGAAAAATCTGCAGCTGAGATACCAGAAATATCCAAGCATATGGCTTCTTGCTAGAGATGAACCTTTCGTTCTGTTTGTTTGGATCATTAATTGCAGAAGCATTATAGACAGAAAAGCGGAGGTAATGGACTTGTACCACTATTGAAATAAGCCCTTCAATTGTTGTAATCACCTGTTCTGGTCTCTGTCATCCATCCATACATCTCTTACGAGATTTATCTAGTATCTCTTTCCAGTCGATCAATAATTCCTGATGTATTTCTTTTTTGGCAATCTGTTTTCCGTCCGTCTATCAACGTCAGACTTCCGTTTCATTCTATTCTCTTCTACCTTGTCATTATCTTAAAAGATTTTTAAACCTGATCTTATTGTTCCATACCTCGATTTATCCATTTTAATAGTGTCTAACATATCTCATAAAATTCGTCTCCGTTGCTTGTATACATAATTTTTCTTTTTTGTTTTACAAGAGAAGGTAGAGCCATAATTTTACAGAACTTCATTTGTGTTTCTTTCCTTGTTCCCAAGAAAGTTCTTCAATTGTGCCGCAGATTACTTGATATTTACTGACTTTCTTTTCAATGTCTTTGACATAGTTAAAACTAATTATCCTAGATAATTTAAGTGGGATAATTTTTCTAAAATTTTCTCATTTAATATTATTTTTGATCTGACAGGATTCTTAACTTTGAAAACCATTAGGTTTATCTTATTTGCATATATAGTTAAGTTGTAATATATTGCGTTTTGGTTCAATCTATATACTGCCATTTGCAAATTATCTTCCGTTTCCTGTATAATTATCTGGTCATCAGCATATAACAGAGTATTTAACGCTACACTACATACTGTTTTAATTCTTAAGTGTATTTTATCCTTCCACTTCATAACTAAATCGTCAATATATAAATTAAATAAAGTGGGTGATAAACTGAACCCTTGTTGATCACCTTGGTTTATTAAAATTTCAAGTGTTATTTTCGAACCTGAACTTATAAGTATTTTCATATTTACATACAAACTCTTTATGGTATTTATTAGATGTTTAGGAAAAACTTTTATTTCAAATACTCTTCACAAAAGGGGTCTTTTTACCTTATAAAATATAATACCTCTGATATTATTGCATCAGCGATAGTTTGTGGGCTTTGATTAAGAATTTTCCCAGAAATTTTATATTCTGCACTTAGTAAACTTATTCCTCTACATTTCCTGTATCTTTCCTTTTGCCTGTTTTAAATTTAGAAATCACTTTAGCTATGTTCCATTGCTGAAGTACACAACAGTTCTTCCAACACATATTTAAAAAATGGGTGAAGCAAAATTCTTAAATGAACCTCCATATTTGATTTATTAGGTATTTATGGCGTCTAGGCCAGTAGCTTTTCTGTTGTTTTTTTACGTTTAAGATTGCTTTTAATTCTTTTATGTCTGCTTGACATACAGAGTTATTATCAATTCTTATAGAACAACTTTCTTCAGTGTCTTCATCATACCATAAATTTCTGTAATCGTACTACCATTAATTTTCTGTTTTTATATTAATGTTTGCAGAATCCATCTCCGTTTTATTCATCTGCTTCATAAGTTTAAACGATATATTCTGTTTTCCGCGAATGTCATGTTCAACATTAGCACTGTATCTTTCCCAGGATTCAGCATGGAACTTTTTTTTAAAATCCTTTGTTTTATTTCTTTTCTGTTTATATTTTTCCCAGGTCTCATTTCAGGATGACTCTGCATGCAACTTGTTGTATGTTGTTGTATGTTAATCGGGGACCTAGAAACGACGGAGAGGCTCCGTCCCCAACGCAGCCGCAGTGGTCCACAACCCCACGACCACTACCGCAGTACACTTCACCCCTCCGCCGCCCCACACCGACCCCTGGTTATTGTGCGGTTCGGCCCCCGGTGGACCCCCCAGGGAACGTCTCACACCAGACGAGTGTAACCCCTATGTTTGCGTGGTAGAATAATGGTGGTGTACGCGTACGTGGAGAACTTGTTTGCGCAGCAATCGCCGACATAGTGTAGCTGAGGCGGAATAAGGGGAACCAGCCCACATTCGCCGAGGCAGATGGAAAACCGCCTAAAAACCATCCACAGACTGGTCGGCTCACCGGGCCTCGACACAAGTCCGCCGGGCGGATTCGTGCCGGGACCAGGCGCTCCTTCCCGCTCCGGAAAGCCGTGCATTAGTTAGACCGCGCGGCTTACCGGGCGGGCTATATGCAACTTGGATGTTTCGCCGATAAGAATCTTACTGTCCCGCGTACTTCAACTTTGGAGTACGTTTCCGACTGCCACGCGATTTCAGTCAGCCGGCCGCGGTGGTCTAGCGGTTCTGGCGCTGCAGTCCGGAACCGCGGGACTGGTACGGTCGCAGGTTCGAATCCTGCCTCGGGCATGGGTGTGTGTGATGTTCTTAGGTTAGTTAGGTTTAAGTAGTTCTAAGTTCTAGGGGACTTCTGACCTAAGATGTTGAGTCCCATAGTGCTCAGAGCCATTTGAACCATTTGATTTCAGTCACACCCCGTGAAGCACCTGTCGCCCTTACAAGATAACTGTGTCTGCAGGTAACCCTGAAAATCTACTGTCCTCTGACAGTGTGCCACTCCTTTTACGCAATAGTCTCCGTGAGGGACGTCATGTGTGACTTACTGTCCAAAGTCTCCACGTAACTGGCCTCGTAAATGTCATTCTGAGGACAGCAGAACGTGAATAACCAAGTAAATAAAAACTGTAAAGGAAAAAATTGTTGCAATTACCACTTTCATGGGTAAAAAGCGCTGTCCATACTTAGAACTAAACTTTAACACTTATTTATTTATACGTTTATTTGATAACTACTGTGGAGACACAACAGCTGCAAAATCAGATATTATTTTCGTTGAGAAAAACATCTTTCTTTTTCAGTTTGGAGCATTACTTTCTTTTGTTTTCGAGGAACGGACGTTCATGTTTATGAAATAGAAAATAATTTCAAGTACGTAAAGACATCATATGTCATGTTCCTTTATTTCAGCTTGCATTTATCTGCGGCCAATAATGAGTATTTTAAGCAGAAAGAAGTAAACCAAATCACCTAAGTTTAAAAATACAAAGAAAAACTAAAAGAATGTTACTTGGGGAAGCATCACATCGACGAAGACGATTTTGGTGAGCGAAAGATGGGCTTTAAGGGGCGGAAAAAAGTGAATAAGTGCCATACTGCTAACGCATAGGTTTAGAGTTCCATCACCAGTCCATTTTGAGAACTTATCTTTTTGTGCACCTCCGTCAATAGTTCGTGAATGCGAAAAATTCCCAATTATATCGTGCCACGCTGTCCACATTAAACTTGGTAAGTCATTTTCTGAAGTACACGTGCTGTGGTGTGGGCAGATCGGTATGGCTAGAAAACAACACCGTAAGTCGCGATCGTAGTGTAGACACTTTTATTGCTCCAACATAGCCGGTTTCAACAGTCTTAGTCTGCCGTTATCTCATCTTGTGGAACTTGTTGTAAGACTGTCATATTACATTACATCGCATCAAAGCATAAAGAGCACACCCCGAGTGTCTAAAATATGATAGCGGCATACGAAGTGTGTCCATTAGCTCAGTCAGTCACTTCGAAGGCTGAAAGAAGGCATGACGTGTCAGTAATAGTTATTTAAAGCAATCGTCAGGGTTACGACGGCTACCCTTTCTTGACGACAAACCGAAGATTACACGTGTAGCAGTTGTTACAAAAACAACTGAAGTAGTTTATTTCTGCGTGGAAATGATGTTTGTTTATGACTCACTGCACGTTTAACGTTAGTAAAACATTTTCTTTTATTTTACGTAGGAAAAATTTATTTTGTTGTTCTTTATTTATTTTTCCTGCTTTCTCATGTCAAAATGAACAATATTCTCGTAACTTTTAATTCAGTTGCGCTCTTCAAACCTTCTCATACCCAAGAGTTTAGTTCTCTTGGAGAGAAAAAAAAAAGATACCTGCTTGTCTCCTACTAACCAATATTAATTTGATGCGTAATTCACTATTAAAAAGACACATTTTAAACAAAGTTTTTTTTCTATGCGTTTCCACTCTCTATTAAGCACACATGAATGGGAAAATTCCTGAAGTTTTTTTTTTTTTTTTTTGTATCGGAATGCGGAATGAGTCAACAAATGACTATAACGGAAGAGAATCAGCTCAATCCATAAATTTCTGTGCTTTCTATCGCAACGGAGCAAGTCGGTGTCTCCAATTGGAAAGACGCGAATGCACCGGTTCCAAAAACCTTCGCCGGCCGGAGTGGCCGTGCGTTTCTAGGTGCTACAGTCTGGAACCGCGTGGCCACTACGGTCGCAGGTTCGAATCCTGCCGCGGGCATGGATGTGTGTGATGTCCTTAGGTTAGTTGGGTTTAAGTAGTTCTAAGTTCTAGGGGACTGATGACCACAGCAGTTAAGTCCCATAGTGCTCAGAGCCATTTGAACCATTTGAACCAAAAACCTTCGTGTCAGCACGAAGCTACAATGGTATCTGCATTCGTAGCAAACATATATCCGGAGTGAAACCTTAAACAAATCTTTCTTTATCTTTGTGGTTTACGCAGTACTATAGTGTTTTTGACTGTCTCTCATGGCTTCCTAGGCTGATATTGCAGACATGCAAGAGGACAAACCTAAGCAGCAGTTGAAATAATAGCATCAATAGATGGCTGCGCGTCCATTGCTTTGATGAGTAATATCGATTAATATTAGTAATATCGATTAATATTATGAAATGCGAGTGTAGCCTACAGCCACCATCACATCCCTTTTCATTGACCATAGAATGAAGAGTACTGCCATAAACAATGGCAATAGTAAAAATACCTTTGAAAAGGGAAAGTTCACGAGTATACGAGGGGCTTTCAGTAATTAATGGGACACTTTTTTCTGAAAGCAGTTTGGTTTTATCCAGCATTCCAATACACGATATTATTCAGCAAACGTTTGGCTACAAAACCCTATTTTTCAACACAATCTCCGTTCACTGCGACGACCTTACGCCATCTTACTGCGAGGACCTGTATGTTCGCACGTTAACACTCTACTGGTCGACGTCTGAGTCAACTTCTTGCTACAGCAATAACCTCGACATCAAATGATTCAAATGGCTCTGAGCACTATGCGACTTAACTTCTGAGGTCATCAGTCGCCTAGAACTTAGAACTAATGAAACCTAACTAACCTAAGGACATCACACACACCCATGCCCGAGGCAGGATTCGAACCTGCGACCGGAGCGGTCGCTCGGCTCCAGACTGTAGCGCCTAGAACCGCACGGCCACTCCGGCCGGCAACCTCGACATCATTGGGTGTGGGGTGGAGGGGGAAGAACAGTCCAATCAAGTTTTGTGAGCTCCTCTCGATTGAGCAGAGATGTGTGAGGCCTTGGGTTGTCATAGAGAAGTTCGTTTACATTCCAGTGTCGAAAACATACTGAAATCGTTTCTTCAGTTTACTGAGGGAAGCACAATACACTTCATAGGTGATCACCGTCTCCATGACTTTACCGGCTGAGGGAGCGGCTTTGAGCATTTTCTTCGGAGGAGATTGCCGTTTTGTTTCGAAGTGATGAACTCATGTTTCATCGACTGTGACGATGGTCGACTGCTGTGTGTCCATCGGAGACACACAGCACAGCCAGTGATTTTCATACAGAGCGCTACGTGGCGTTACCAATACAAAAACCTAAACAGCCTATTTACAATCTTCCATTGTCGGTAGCGCTTTAGCGACAGTGCTTTCGGAGAAAAGTGGCCCTTGCGTAAACGTGCCCCCGTCTCCCCCACATAATTCAATGGACATGTAGATTCTTGCTAATAATGTTATACAGTTGAAATTGACCTCCATTACTTTTACGTTTTTATTTATTTGCGTTTGTGTGATAGGCAAGAACAGGGCCTCCAGGCACTCTCTTAAGTATTGAGGTTATCTTCATACTTAACATAGTAATGTGCAATGCACATTAGTAACACATAATAATAACAATAATAATAATAATAACAACAGTAAGTGTAACTCATAATGACAAAGCAGAGGTAGTGCAGTGGACTCGCATTCGGGAGGACGGAGGACAACGGTTCAAATCCCCGTCCAGCCATCCAGACTGAGGTTTGCCGTCATATCCCCGAATCACTCCAGCCAAGTGCCGGGATGGTCCCCTATAAAGGGCACGGCCGGTTCCCTTCCCTATCCTTCCCCACGCCGAGCCTGTGCTCCTTCTCTAATGACCTCATACTACACTCCTGGAAATTGAAATAAGAACACCGTGAATTCATTGTCCCAGGAAGGGGAAACTTTATTGACACATTCCAGGGGTCAGATACATCACATGATCACACTGACAGAACCACAGGCACATAGACACAGGCAACAGAGCATGCACAATGTCGGCACTAGTACAGTGTATATCCACCTTTCGCAGCAATGCAGGCTGCTATTCTCCCATGGAGACGATCGTAGAGATGCTGGATGTAGTCATGTGGAACGGCTTGCCATGCCATTTCCACCTGGCGCCTCAGTTGGACCAGCGTTCGTGCTGGACGTGCAGACCGCGTGAGACGACGCTTCATCCAGTCCCAAACATGCTCAATGGGGGACAGATCCGGAGATCTTGCTGGCCAGGGTAGTTGACTTACACCTTCTAGAGCACGTTGGGTGGCACGGGATACATGCGGACATGCATTGTCCTGTTGGAACAGCAAGTTCCCTTGCCGGTCTAGGAATGGTAGAACGATGGGTTCGATGACGGTTTGGATGTACCGTGCACTATTCAGTGTCCCCTCGACGATCACCAGTGGTGTACGGCCAGTGTAGGAGATCGCTCCCCACACCATGATGCCGGATGTTGGCCCTGTGTGCCTCGGTCGTATGCAGTCCTGATTGTGGCGCTCACCTGCACGGCGCCAAACACGCATACGACCATCATTGGCACCAAGGCAGAAGCGACTCTCATCGCTGAAGACGACACGTCTCCATTCGTCCCTCCATTCACGCCTGTCGCGACACCACTGGAGGCGGGCTGCACGATGTTGGGGCGTGAGCGGAAGACGGCCTAACGGTGTGCGGGACCGTAGCCCAGCTTCATGGAGACGGTTGCGAATGGTCCTCGCCAATACCCCAGGAGCAACAGTGTCCCTAATTTGCTGGGAAGTGGCGGTGCGGTCCCCTACGGCACTGCGTAGGATCCTACGGTCTTGGCGTGCATCCGTGCGTCGCTGCGGTCCGGTCCCAGGTCGACGGGCACGTGCACCTTCCGCCGACCATTGGCGACAACATCGATGTACTGTGGAGACCTCACGCCCCACGTGTTGAGCAATTCGGCGGTACGTCCACCCGGCCTCCCGCATGCCCACTATACGCCCTCGCTCAAAGTCCGTCAACTGCACATACGGTTCACGTCCACGCTGTCGCGGCATGCTACCAGTGTTAAAGACTGCGATGGAGCTCCGTATGCCACGGCAAACTGGCTGACACTGACGGCGGCGGTGCACAAATGCTGCGCAGCTAGCGCCATTCGACGGCCAACACCGCGGTTCCTGGTGTGTCCGCTGTGCCGTGCGTGTGATCATTGCTTGTACAGCCCTCTCGCAGTGTCCGGAGCAAGTATGGTGGGTCTGACACACCGGTGTCAATGTGTTCTTCTTTCCATTTCCAGGAGTGTAGATGGGCCTTTAAACTCTACATCTTCCTTTCTTAATCTAATACATCTTCAAATACCTTTGGCAAATGAACTCAACATTAAGAAGTATTTATTTTAGAGGTCAAGAGAGATTTACACATAAACGAAAAAAAAGAAGCAAAACTGTGTTATAATAAAAGTGTTACACCTGGAAGAATCCCATCGGAGACAGGAAAAAGAAACAAGTTCAAAATGGATCGAAGATACTTAGTGAAATCACGAAGAAATACAGGAGCAACACAAAAAAATAATGTAGAGAACTGTAATTGACAGGTGGACGTCAGAAATCCCAGCTTGACAAATAAAATAATGATAATAATACTGTTAATAAGAATAATAATAATAGTAATAGCCTGACGAAAAGACAGTTTACTTACTTTGGTAAATTAAAAACGGATAACAAATGGTGCAAAGAAGTTGAAGGGGCATGGACGAACTCCAGATAACTCCACAAGATACTGGGAAGACAAGGAGACCGAAGGTATTCGATAGAAGAAAGAAGAGAGAAACATCGACAAATGATGAGAGAAATGTGGAAGAGAATAAAGGATAAACAGTTCAAATAACTATAATCCACAGCGGCTCATACGTAGAAGAAGAAAAGAACAGTAATGAGCATAAATATGAAAGTAATGTCAGGACTATTCATACTAAGTAAAATTTATTTCTATAATATCAACTATCTATCAAGCGGGGGCAATGAAGTGCTAATATGGTAGAAACAACGAAATTCTCATATCTTGATCAGTCCAAAAAAGAGAAATAATGGAGTGACTAAGCAAGCGATGAAGAGTGAGTAAGACTCGCGCCACATACCTAGTCGCATCTATCCTAACTGAGCATAAGATGGACTAAGGTATTAAAAAAAAAAACAGAACGCTACACAGTAGCTTACGTAGACACTCAAGGATGGCTCGGATCCTCCGTATTTTTCACTATTTGCCTAATGTCTGTCTATAACATTAATAGAAATTGGGCAACAGTAATGAGATTTTGTTTTATTTTAGATGAAAGTATTTATTTAATTGGGTATAGAGAAGTAAGAGATTTACCAAATGCAGTTACACTCTCTTATACTCAATTTAGTTGCGTTTTGTGGGTTATGTCGAGATGATTTTACTGTTTTTTTGACAGCGTAAATGTGTACAGTAGAAAAGTATGAGAAGGACTATATGACGAAAAACATTACCTGATTAACTTCAGTTGTCATATCGGTATCGTCTGTAACTTGTTAAAATTCAGTGTGAGACCCATGGCATGTGCCCGTCTGAATAGCGGTGATCCAAAACCCAAAAAAAGTAAGGTGATGTGCGTAAGTAAGAGAAAAGACGCGGTACTGTTGGATTACATACTCGTCGATAATATGCTATAACCAGTCATTAGTATTTAGGGCTGTCTGTGGAGTAGCGACAAGAATGGTTCTGTAGAATAATGCCACGGTTTCGTAAGCGAGAGAGATGGCTTATGAAAATCTCGCCCAAAAAATCTTGAATATTGTTCTTTAATATGAGACTGTATTAACTTTGGCAAATGTATGAGACGAGAAAGTTTCAGCGAAAAAATGGCTTCATTTAGCATCCGCGGAAGCGTCACATAAATACTCAGTGAAATACAGCGACAATACAGCTGAGTCGTGTACGTGTGTAAATATCTTCCTCTTACATTTCCGAGAGCTTGTGTTCCGAGGAAAGGAGAGATACATACGCGGTGAAGTCACATTAACGTGACCACTTGTCAGGAGCCTGAATAATCTATTTTCACAGCGCAGACGTGTAGGAAAAAGAGTCAATGAGTTTCTAGAAGGATGTAGAGCCATGTCGACTCCAATGCCGTGTCCAGCCACTCTAAGTTTCAAGGTTGAGGATCCGTGGTGCGAACAGCCCGATTGAAGTGGTCGCACGGATTCTCGACTGGGTTTAAATCCGAGCAGTTTGGTGGCTAGGGGAGTATGGGAAACCCATCCTGGTGCACTTCGAACCGCGCATGTACAATGAGAGCGGTGTGACACGCTGTACTGTCCAGATGGTAGATGCCATCGTCCCGAGAAAACACAAACTACATATAGGGGTGGACATGGTCCCTAAGGATAGATGATGCTATTGTTCATCCATTGTGCCTACCCAGGGAATGACACGAAAACATCCCTCAGACCATAACGCGCCCTGCTTCGGCCTGGACCCCTCTGACGATTGTTGCAGGACCGTACACGTCAACGGCCATCTCTCCGATGGAGCATAAAACGTTATTTATCTGAAAAGGTCTGTTGTTACCACTCAGTGCTCGTCCACTGGCGTGCAAATTCCGACCTTCGTCGCCGACGAACGGCAGTCAGCAAGGGTGCAGGGACCAGGCGCCTGCTGCGGAGACCCATACGCAGCAACTTTCGCTGAACTATCGTTGATGAGGCACTGTTGGTAGCCCCTTATCTGGGCGGTCAAAATCTCAGCATCTGCATGTCTAATCGCCCGTACACACCTCCGTGGCCGTCGTTCATCCCCGCCATCATACGACACGCGAACAGTTCACAAACTTAAACATTAATGCTTTCACCCTTGGCCAGAAAGCCAATGATAGTGGCCTTTTGGACGTCAGATAAATTTCTCCGTTTCCACATTACGACAATGACGGCACTGTTTCCCGCGTTCCCCCTACACGCTTTACATACCCTCCGCCGCCAGTTCTGTCACGCGTCTGTGAGTGCTTATTGTAGGTTGACATCAGATATAGGCAGTGGTCAAATTAATATGACTGGTCCGCGTATTACTTCCCAAAATGGCTGTGAGCACTATGGGACTTAACATCTGAGATCATCAGTCCCCTAGACTTCGAACTACTTAAACCTAACTAACCTAAGGACATCACACACATCCATGCCCGAGGCAGGATTCGAACCTGCGACCGTAGCAGCCGCATGGTTCCGGTCTGACGCGCCCAGAAACGCTCGACCACAGCGGCCAGCGGTAATAATCATGACAATAAAAACAGAGATATTCAGGATTACACGGAGATGTACTGACAGTCTTTTTTATTGTGTGGTGTCAGTGAGTGAAGAGAGAAGGCAATGAAACACTACAGGTACCGCGCATCCTCCACAATACATTATAGTCCAGTGGATCCCAATAGGTGGTCCGCGCACCTCCAGGGGTCCGCGAGCTATGCCAGAGGGGTCCGGGCAAGATGCTATTAGAATAAAAAATATATTAAATATATGTCGTATAATAATAGATATTTTTTTGGTTTGGCCGCTTCCTGCATGAGCAGAGCTTTAGCGAACGCAAACTTCTGCGCCTAACGTCTTCCTAGAGCCAACTGACACTAGCACACACACACTCAGATTGAACTCATCTCATTAAGAACTGAAAATTAAAACTAACTGTATACTGATGGAGTACTCTGTTGTAACCGTATTTTTTCAAATAAATAATACCTTGTATGAAATTAGTGTTTTCTTATTTTTCACACATGTCTACTCAATGCAATCTCAAGTGCAGTACACTTGAAAGACCAATACACTCAGTTTTAATTTTTTCCTGGTATTTTCAGTTCATACTCAATTTTTATTTTTTTAAGGAGTTTGTTATACTAAACACCCAAATTTGAAGACAAAAATTTTGAGCAATAATCAAAAATTTAACTATAACAATGATGGCTAAATTGAAATAGTTTTAAGCTCAATATTTTTTCAATAACGAGTAAGTTTATGTTTTTTCTAAGTACCAAAAATAGAAAAGTATAAAAAGACTCTTAATTTGGCTTTTTTAGGTACTTGATACTGTGATATGACAAGGTACCAATCATGTTCGATGAGGGGGTTGTCGAGAAAATTTTGTTGGGAACCCCTGCACTATACTAAAGATACGTATCGTATGTGGAACCAGATCTGCTTACTTTAAAGCTTAAATAGAACCTATCCTTACCCTCTTCCTCTTCCTAGACCTGTGTAATGCAGTAGTGGAAATTGTGCAAATAGATATCCGCACATAATCATATTCACTTGATCTAGAACCTTCATCTGCTGGTACAATGATCTAGGAGATAACTGTCTTATCTATGGAGACCATTATTGCCACAGATCGTGTATTTCATGTAGAGGGCAGTGAAATCAGGGTGACTCAGTTGATTTGGAGACCTATCAACTTTAGTTCTTCTGACGCTCCGCTAGTCAGTACAACAGAAAATGAATGAAATGGTGTGGGTTCAGAAATTGCCGTCTGCCACTCTCCGTAAGGTAAATTATGGAGAACAGACGCAGATCTCGATATATGATTTGAACATATGACCGTAATAAACTTGAGTTTGACATTCGCTGATCTATTTCAGAAATAGAGCTTTTATTACATTAGCTCAAAAACTAAGCATTATGCTTGAAGTTTACTTAACTATAGAGTAAATAAGTTGTTCGATTTTGTATACGGCCCTACCAGTCGGTAGAAAGGAGCGATGTTCTTTTCTTCATTTCTGAAAGATATCATTGTGCAATAGTCATCAGTATGAATGGCGTACCTTACTGGGAACACCTACGTTGTTAAGCCACGTAAAAAAGGAAGTAGGTTAGCAATTCCACCTGACAGTCCTTCTTTTGCTTTCCATTCATTTCTCTAAATAACTTGCTTGAACAGTTTTTTCAACAATACTGCAGCAACGGTTTTACGCACACTTGTCCAATTGGACGAGAGATTAGTGTCTGATGAACTTCAGTTCACGGTTGGAGTAATTAGTCTTCGCACGGTTCCGATGAAAATCGGAATTGTGGAAGATGATTCATACGAGAGTGGAGACGTGACATGGGGTATGTGAGAAATGGGAGCATCGTAGTGAATCAGACGTACTGATCAGCGATGAATGGCGAATGGACACGTAAACAGAGCAGGGGCTTTCGCAACTAGTCTAGGGACTTCACCGCGCCGTAACATAACGGAAGAGACAGTGTCGTCACAGGTAAGAGTGCGCGATGTACCGTTCAGACACGCATGCAGTATTTCGTGTACACCTGCTGTCTGTCTGTACTATGCAAATGTGATCCTATTATGATGCAGGCAATATACAGAGTTGAAGTCCTGTCTCACGTCGGTTTACCGCAGAAGTATCGGTGAAGTTTTATGGTCGCATACAATCACTTTTGTGCACACGGAACTACTCCTCTACGGGAATTCATATACAGTCAACAACCTTTGATCTCTCGAAATTCGACTTGTTCTGCTCGTTTACGAAATACAGACGTCCCTGTTAATTCCGTGTTTCTCTAATTGCATCAAGTAATAAACAAGTTTCTTACTTACGGAATAGTGGGACATGTATACTTTTGGATGGAATACGCTGCTTGACAAAAACAGTGAGGCACCGGTAAGGGAATGAGGAAACTGAATGAAACTTGCCGGGTTGAGACGCATGTGATGTTATTTCAATGATTGTTACGTAGAGTGAAATTTACGAAAAACTTGTCAGTATTTGATCACTTCTCTAGTCGTAGTATCCTCTCCTGAGGCAAGCTGGTCCTTTATATCCTAGTTTCTGGCAATGGAGCGGCTTTTACGTTCAAGCTGTTCAAAAAGGCACGTAGCAAGGGTGGACGATCGTTATCCTGTTGAAAAATGTCACGTCCGTACTGTCGCATGAGAGCTCACACATGAGGACGCAGGATGTCCACGACGTATCATGGTGGGTCACATTTCCCTGTATCACTACTATCCGTGACCTGATGTCATTTCTGAAGGCTACCCATGCCGTAATGACATGCGTAACATCGCTGTGTCTCTCCAGAGCATTGGAAGAAGGGAAACTCTCCCAAGTTCGCCGCCATACTCACCGACGACGGTCACCCAGGACAGTCGAAGACCGCCATTCATCGCTGAACACAACGCGACGCCACTCATCAGCGGTCCATGCTTCCCGCTCGCGGCGCCAATGCAAACGCAGCTGTTTGTTTTGTGGTATTAACGGCAACCAACGCACTTGAAGCGAACGCAGCTGTTTGTTTTGTGGTATTAGCGGCAACCAACGCACTTGAAGCGTGTGAAGAACTTACGATGTTCTTGATGCACTATATGGTGATTCTCCCTCGTGGTGGTCGACATAGTAGAGCGGAACATTCATGACGAGTTTGCTTGCACTCTCGTTCCCATGTAGTCCAAACTCGGGCCACTGTCACACCGCAAATCTGCGTATTGCACGATTGTACCGGCAGGGACACCCTGGTGAGATCCCTTTCAATCTCTGTCACGTGGTGAGAACACATTAGTACGTGCCATCTCCGTGTCCTTCAGTCAGTCTGGAGCCGCGCGACCGCTACGGCAGGCCTATGGCATGAATGTATGTGATGTCCTTAGGTTAGTTAGGTTTAAGTAGTTCTAAGTTCTAGGGGACTGATGACAGTCTCATAGTGCTCAGAGCCATCTGAACGTTTTCTCTTTTTTTTTTTATCCTTCAGTGGTTATTGAACATAGGACGCTTTCACGCTCCTTATACGCCATAACAGGCATGGCAACAACACTAAATACAACACTAATGCATTCTGGAGGCCGTTTTACTTGTCACAGATAATCGCAGCTCCAATCATTTACATACACGCCGATGCTGTACACGCGTACAAAGTGCCACCTATACCCGACAATACCTTCTAGGTGTTTTACTTTAACTGTCAAGCAGTGTACTTATTTAACAGAGCGTAGTACGTCGTTTTTAATGGGAAAACATCGTCAGGGGCAAATGTGGTGTCAGATGTGCTATGAAGATAGAATGGCCGTCACAGTTCTCAATTAATCGAACGACCTGCGCTTGTTTTGACTTCTCTGGGTCAACAGACACACCACAGTGGTTTTCAGGTTGGTCATATGGTTAGAGGCTTATTACGATACACGCTCGGTGAAGGTGAAGTTGTAAATGTATGCCATGCAACGACCGAAAATAGACGGAAAGGTTCAATATTACTTTGTGTGGTCGACAGTCATGGGGAGTCACTGGATGGGATGGTAATTGCGGGTTGCGCCTCTGCCAGCGTGTTTGAATCGTTCGGGAGAGATATTGATCCACGAATTTTGCAGCGCTGCTCGCAATCTTTCTTGTGTAGTTGGTACTCGGTTCGTCAAGAGTACCCAGGTATCGACTCCATCCCATAAATACTCGACTGTTTTGAGATCGGATGGTCTAGGGGGACAAGGCGTGGTCGTGAATTCACTGGAATGTTCGTCAATGCAGATGCGTGCAACCAAATAGTGATTCTATTTGAACATTGGTGTTAGCCAGAATTTAGACCGCTAAGCCTAAGTGTTATGTTAAGTTATGTGTTAATGATGATCACTTGGTAGTCTACTGTGAATTTTGCATGTGAATCCTTTAATGAAAATTTTATTTTCTAAAATTGTTGTCTTTTATCTTATGAAGTCACTGTTCGCATAACATTTTTGTGAAAACGTAAGAAGCGGTAATCACCCTGTGCTGTTGATATTCTGTTTGTGATTTTGAATGTGAATGTTACCAGACTGGTGTTTATTTTCTATTTATGTTCAAATAACTGCAATTTACACCATAATTTGATGAACAACAACTTTGTGTTTCACTTCGGAAATTCTCACTATCGAATAGTTAAAACAAATATTTGAGCTGCCATAGCAACATATTTAGAAACGTATCTGCTAACTGTGGATTTCGACTACAGCGATACGGTGGATTGTTTAACTAGGTCATATTTCTGTCGTCCCTGGAAGCAGTTAGATAGGCAACCTGCAACTATACTAGGTTGAGTTTAGCCGTTTGATAATTAATAACGACCATCTGCTCGCCAGTTCTGTTTGGTCATTGCTTAAAACATGTTTTGACCTGTTAATAGCGAAAAGTAAGCACCAGTTAATCTCTGTAACATATAAATACATATTACAAACAACGACAGATGAATACACCCACGCGTCAAAGTTTCAGTTTCGTTTGCCGTCTGAAGGCTGACAAAATAAATGTGGTGTAAATCATGGCTTCACCTCACTCATCCAGGACAAAAAGCAGTTGCCACATTCGGGGAAGGAAAAGTATTTTCATGTATGAGGCTGTTACGACACAATATAAACAACTTTTGGGTTCAAATGGTTCAAATGGCTCTGAGCACTATGGGACTCAACTGCTGTGGTCGTAAGTCCCCTAGAACTTAGAACTACTTAAACCTAACTAACCTAAGGACATCACACACATCCATGCCCGAGGCAGGATTCGAACCTGCGACCGTAGCGGTCGTGCGGTTCCAGACTGTAGCGCCTTTAACCGCGCGGCCACTCCGGCCGGCTCAACTTTTGGGAAAAACGCTTGTATTCGTTTGAACATTTTCGTATACAAGGAAATTAACAATGATTTTTAAGTTATGAGCGATTCTGCTTGTCGCAAGTTCTCAAGTTCACATCTCTTTCACCCGTATTAAGTCATTACATACGTAGTTCTGTGCATCCTTGTTCGTCGAATAAACTTTTCCATCTGCGGTCATCGCCGTTAAGTATAGCACTTATATAGACTGCGTAAACCTCCATTTCGAGTGCCGAGAAATTATATGCAATTTGAATTCGTAACGCTCAGATCCGTAAAGCAGTAACTGAAGAGAATTATATAAACCATTCAAAAAAGTAGCCAGCCTTTGCCGCAAATCCAAGGTCGGCGTGTAGCTGACATCTGGGGAATATCTTCCGCAGACGAAAACAAACTTCCTCTTCTTCTTCTGTGTATGACTCTTAATTACTAAAGCTGTCACCTCACTCTTCGTACGCATATGACATTCATGATGGAATAAATAGAGCCGGCCGGGGTGGCCGAGCGGTTCTACGCGCTACAATCTGGAACCGCGCGGCCACTTCGGTCGTAGGTTCGAATCCTGCCTCGGGCATGGATGTGTGTGATGTCCTTAGGTTGGTTAGGTTTAAGTAGGTCTAAGTTCTAGGGGACTGATGACCTTAGAAGTTAAGTCCCGTAGTTCTCAGAGCCACTTGAACCATTTTGAATAAATAGACCGACCCTGCTCGATGAGTCTTACAAGCGCATACGTCTACTTCGACTACGCGGCAATATTAAGTCCCTTGCAGCAGAAATATCTTGTTGAAATTAATATGCACTAGAAGGGCGAAGTAGGAACAGATGCGAATACAATCACCACTCACAGGCGAGCTGCGACTTTATACAGCATAATTCTGCGATTTACAATCACAAGAACGAACGGAAAAAAATGTCGGTCAGTAACATCGAGACACAGAGATATGCAAAGTACAGAATTCTGGTTATCATAGGTGTGAAGATGTCTTCTGTAGAGTTGGATGTACGTATCCAAGAATGGAAACACTTTACACAGTATAAAACTGTCGACTTTACATAACGTATTCATAAAACGCTCTGTTTTGCATCTCACCTGTAACATTATCCGCTCATTCATCGGAGGCAATGCTATTTTCTCGTTTACGTCTGTAAATATACTAGAAAGATCAAAGCTCGCTCCCGTTTCTTCGATCCACTGACAGATGGCGACTAAGTATTATTTCACATTCTGAGCTGAAGAAGAATGAAGTTCATGCGTGACATTAAATCGTCAGTTGATAGATGAGTAAACGATGTCACACAAACACACATTGTCAAGCGTCTATCAGCCTACGTGAGCATCTTTAGAACCGTCACGTTCATTATTTGTGCCTTGTATTCATTGTGAAACTAAACTCCATCAACAAAATTTCGAAGGTTGTTCAAGGATATTTTCTGAGTCTTTTAGTACAAGGGGTCCGTAACCACTGCTAGCTCGTTGCAAATGATGTTAACTTAGATATTTTAGTTTGTTACTGTAATTATCTTTCTGTAAAAATACTTAAACGACAGTGAAAAATCATGAAATATGCAATCACCAAAACGTATCACACAAAACTTGAAGTAATGGTTATGTACAAATGCAAAAGTTTACGATCTCTGCGGGAACAGCTGAGCGTAAAGTAGTGTCTTATGTGCCCCTCTGCAACTGCGTTCAGTGCCAATACACGAGGAGCTTACCGACCAACTCTTCATCAGCAAAACTATACATACCGCGGTGGATCACAGTTACAATTGAAACACTGCTTGGGAAGGAAATTCGAGACAGAACCGATCACTACAGAGACGGAGCTTGAGATGGACGATTGTTGGGAGCAAGTGTCGTCAGCGAAAGAACCAGTTTGTTTGCAAACAAGACAGGCGGCTCATGCCGAACGCGTTTGCACTGCTGTACAGGTATTTTCAGCGCAATAAGGGTACAAAAATAAATGGGAGTAGCTAACCAAATGAAGCGTGCCTATTCTGTAACGAGCCACTGGACACGACGTACACTCGAGGTATACTGTTCGAGTAATGGTTTCCACTGTAAAAGTAATCAAAAATCTGTAGCTGTTTCTTGTATTTCATGCAATCAGTGAAGGGACATGGCAACGCCTACCATTCGTCCATCATCCTCCGGTTGCGCCATCACTGTATGGCAGATATGAGACTTAGTGCAGTTAGTGATGCGACAACGTAAGCTTCCTACGAAATTTTCGATATTCAGGGTGTAAATTTTAAGTTGACAAACCAGAATAACTCGAAAAATAAGCTTCACACGAAAAAATGTTTAGAATCCAAAGCTGATTATTTTCTAGAGGGACATCTGCTGGTGCTAAAATCTGCGCAAATATTAATTGATTCCGCAGACTCTGACAAGTTTTATTTGTTGGGTCAACATTTGTAAAACTCTAATTCCTCTATCTCAGACCCCACCCTATGGGGAGAGAGGGACAGTTTTAATTTTAGCGAGTCAAAATTTACGAAGCAAATAAGTATTTTTTATTTATCCGTAACCATTTTCCATGCAAAAATGAGAACATGGATTTTCTTCAATTACAGAGCCGACTACCAAGCATCAAAACCAATGTTTAAGACAAAATGTACGTCGTTTTTTATGTAGAATCTGAGCCTGCAGTAACAAAAGGGGGTTCCCATTTGAAATTTTAAACTTGCCTCCTACCCCACCCCCAGGAGGATGGGGTGGCGGGCTAATTTTAGCACCAGCAGATGTCCCTCTAGAAAATAATCAATTTTGGATTCTGCACATTTTTTCGTGTGAAGTATATTTTTCGAGCTATTCTGGTTTGTCAACTTAAAATTTACACCCCGTATAGCAAATTCTCCAGTAATTCAATACGTAGCTTAATGATCACCTGTGTGTGTTTAAGTAAAACCCTAAGAGGTTAAAGCAGATCGTCACCGATTTTGATACTGTAATATGTATACGTTCTGCAGACGTCTGCTGATTTTGGGGTGTACAAGTTTTATCAGTATCTGTAGGCTCGCGCCGTATATGTGAACATTCATGAAAAACTGTCTCACCAATTTATAGGATATTCATTTCCATAAGGGACCAAAGCACGAAACATGATTATATTACTTTGCACTGCTCAGTTGTTCGTTTGGATTTGAAAATATAATTTAGTGTCTACATCATGTAAGTAGCAGTAATGCTTCATAGTCACAGATGTATAGGCAGTTTTATCTGAATCTCGAACCACAGAATGTGCTTAATGACAATAATAATAAGCGTTGGAATAGGTCATAATTGTTTGTGTGTTGCATTTAGTATCTGTTCTTTATTCGTAATTTTTGAGAAAGTCTCTAGTGGAGAATGTTCTGATTCTGATTTCACATTAATTATAAACTTTACAACAGTCAAAAGACACTACTGTCACTAACCTATAAATGGAAATTTTGTGGAGTGACAATAATCATACTCGTAAATATAATCTTGAATATTAATTGATACTTCATAAAGCGGGTACATTATTTTTTGTAGGAAGTGTAGGGAGTTGAGACTTGCTTAAAAAACGGTTTAGGCCCTTGAGACAACTGGCTTTTCTACAAATTTTATTTCCACAGACTCTATTTTTCCCAAAACTTTGTTTTTGTGCTTTGGGCCCTAATGGTTCTCAGGGCCTCAATTAAATAGTAGACGCTGTAATAATGTGCTATGTAAGTCTTTCAACCAATTTGATAAAAATGATCCATGTGATTTTCGCACGTAAATAGTTAGTGAATGAATTATGTTGGAAGGAGTGAGACATAGGTATTCTTTACATGCGCGCACCACTTTTAACGTAAGCGGCGCGCATCGCATTGCAGGTACCAGACAGCCATGGTGCAGCTATACAGCCGGTGGAGTATCTAGATGTCAAAGTGATGGGTCCGTTGGATTAACTGGGTAGCCGACGGCCAGGCAAACTTTGATATTGTGGTCCCCCTTCTTTTCACCTGTTCTCACCCTCCCCGCCGACATCAAGTTTTGGTTTTACCTTTACAGCTGCTTAGCCTGTTTATTCGTTTAGTTATTGACATCAACACTTAAAAGAAGTAAAAGGTGGACATTTCAATATTTTATATGACGTATATGAGCAGACTGAAGCAACGAATGAAAATTTGTACCGATACCGGGATTCGAACCTGGATCTCGTGCTCACTAGGCAGATAGGCTAACCACGACTCTAACCTGACACAGTGGCTTTGCAGAACTGCACGGACTATCTTAGCACGCATCCCGCCTCAGTCCAAACTCCCTTTACGCTTCAGCCCACATGGTATTCCCCCTAAACACAAGCAGCATTGCAGAGGCTCTCCAACTGTTTGGAATAGCACCTCAAGCATCAAATGAAATCGGGGGTTCCGACTGAAACCCACGCATAGGTGTTTTAATCAAATGAAACTATAAGGTTCCAGAGGCCTAGCCAAGTCTCAAATATCTATGATGTGTATATGCAGGTTGAAGCGACGAATTCGAGACTTCAAAAGGTCGCCGGCCGAAGTGGCCGTGCGGTTAAAGGCGCTGCAGTCTGGAACCGCAAGACCGCTACGGTCGCAGGTTCGAATCCTGCCTCGGGCATGGATGTTTGTGATGTCCTTAGGTTAGTTAGGTTTAACTAGTTCTAAGTTCTAGGGGACTAATGACCTCAGCAGTTGAGTCCCATAGTGCTCAGAGCCATTTGAACCATTTTTTTTCAAAAGGTCGCTGAAACCTTATAGTTTCATTTGATTTCAATAATTCTCATTTTTCCATGTTTATTGGCGGAACTATTTCCTGCAGTATGTGTATAAACTTTCCTTTTATAAACTGAAACGCCATTTTCTTGCTGCAATCTATATTTATTGATGTCACAAATGCGCTTCAACTTTTACATGCACCATCGTAAGTGATTTTAATCAGGAATAAAGGAGTCTCATTTCTCTATGCGATACTTATATATCAGAACACAGGTCACACCATAATTTTTAAAGTAATACATCTTCACTTGTAGTTATTCATTTTTCTGATTGAAATCTGCGTTTCCTCTCATCTGCCTCGCTCTAAACTATTGAAAATGCATAGTTGCTCTTTATTAAAATGTAATTGAATTGTCTTGTGGCTGCAGGTAGTAGTTGACTTCCTGATAATGACTAACAGTCAACCGCAAGATTGCAGAGAAAAGTTGCGTAATAATAATTTTAGTACTGGAAAACAGAAACCGAAATTTTACATCAGTCGCGACTCATTGCACTATCGAGTCGTACCTAAATTCTTTCTTGCAAGTACAGTACTGCACTTTCTGGTTGAAAATGGGTGTGATATGCAACTATCGAAATGAATGTTTACACGTGAATATGAATTGATTTTAACTTTTCTTTAGGTCATTTTACTGTGGTTGCTGTTGTGAAACACGTTGTAGTTTGCGTCCTGTACCTCATCTGTGGCCTAGGTCTGTAACGTACGCTAGTGAAGTGATGGTTAGCAGTTCGAATCTTGGTGACTAAAAAATTTCAACACCAGTACTTGTCTGTTAAAGGGAGGAGAGACGCTGATCACCAGGGTCTACGTTAAAGTCCTGGGCTAAGTTCCAAACCCCAGAGAGTGAATGAATGAGGCACTGTGGGTGGTGACCACTCCATCGGAGAAGGACGTTTATCTGCCAGCGCCCTGGAGTGAACTGTGTACTGATATCGGGTTTCACCCTCTGCCTTGACTCAACAACATAAACGCAACACTACGCCGCTCACACATTCACTTAGGACACGTTACGTGGAAGCTGACCGAGTAAGGTCAACTTATAAACGCTCACACTAGCCCACGAACTACACGTATTCAGTATTGATCTTCACTGGCATTCTAATCATCGTTGTTGTACAGTGATACTAACTTCTGCAGAAGCTAGTCTTCTTTTGAGAATTGTGAGAAAATAAATTGTGATTCTTACGGTAACGTTTGTTTCTGCAAACATATTTCTCTGTTGGAATGAATGTAAATTACAAAACAAACATTTACATTCACATTTACATGCTGTTCGAAAGATGAAAATCGACTGCCACAAAAACATGGTGATTTTTTCTAAATATTTGACAGATGCTTCCTAATGTTTTTCGACTTGATTGCTGTGTAATTTGTTCGATTTGCTCTAATAGTTTGTTAATTGTCATCATTTAAAGCTTTAGCGTGTATCGAAAAATGATTCTGATTGCAAAACTTTTGCAGGCTATTATTATTTTTTTTACTGTTTTAAATTGTAATTAACCCCTAAACAATGAGGAGATCGACATAATAATGCATTTGGAGAAAAAGGCATCTAAGACAACAGATTATATTTTGCATATCAGCTTCAAAATAGATTGGTTTTTTCTTAGTGGCAATTTTCCTCATGTGCGCGTGAGAACTGTGGTAACTGATGAAAATATTTCCACAGCAGGAGCAATGCTTGAAGAACATTGACCGACATCTTACAGATTTATCAGAGTGACATTGGGCATTAGTTTGGATCAAAACATTTTACATCAACAGTTCGTCGTGGGATAGCATTGTTGCCGTTGGAGATCACATAAACTGACTCCCAATCGAAAACAACAACGCATTGATTGCTGCATTGAAGCTGTGAAAAAAATTCCAAGGCAGCCCTTCAGATTTGCTATGGAATATCGTTATTGGTGATGAAAATTGGATTCATTGTTATGATCCTGAAAAAAAAAAAATTCAATCGGCTTAACAGTTATAGGGAACGGAAACTAAGTCTACAAAAAGCCCGACGGATTCACAGTGCTAATAACCAAATAGTTTCTAGTTTTCTTTCTAAAACAGGCCATATTGCTACAATAGCATTAGAAGCTAGACGTACCGTTACTGCCAGTTGGTACACAAATGTCTGTTTACGCAAACTTTTGTAAAAGTTTGTGATAGAAAGCCAAAAGGAAAAAAATAATTTTACATCATGACAATACGTCGTCGCATACAGAACAACGAACGACAGAGTATCTGGATTCGTAACACGAACTGATCCATTCATTTCAGCTGTCATCGTAAGGGTGAGGAAACACTGAGAATAAAACCGTATATATAACTTAATATATTTTCGTTTATTGGACATTTCAGTTATTGCCATCATTAGGTCTGTAATTAATATGAGTGTTAACACACAAATGAGAGGCGAAGTGTACTTTAAAAGGAATGGAAGGCAACAAATTAAAACATTTAATTATCATTAGAAATCGTAAAATATCAGCACCTACATCTAATTCTATACTTCTGAATCACTCTGTGGTGCATGGCAGAAGGTACGTCCCACGTTACCGGTTATTAGGGCATTTTCTCGCTCCATTCACCTATGGAGCGCAGGGAAAACTGATTGACGAAATGCCTCTGTGGGTGCTATAATTAAGCTACGTAGGCGGTTGTAGTATATTCTAAGAATCATCATTTAAAGCCTCTTAACTTTGTTATTAGACTTCCTCGTGATGGTTTCTGTTTATCTTCGAGAGTCTTTCAGTTCTTTTCTTTCAGCATCTTTGTGACACTCTGCTGCG
The DNA here is from genome assembly GCF_023864275.1 of Schistocerca cancellata. Taxonomy (NCBI): domain Eukaryota; kingdom Metazoa; phylum Arthropoda; class Insecta; order Orthoptera; family Acrididae; genus Schistocerca; species Schistocerca cancellata. Next base: position 681,034,343 of record NC_064628.1, read on the forward strand.
GGTCAGACAACCCTGTGAGACGATTCGTGCTGCCCTTCTCTGTATACGTTCAGCATCCCCTGCTAGTCCTATTTGGTACATGTCCCACACGCCTGAGCAATATGTTAGGATGGATCGCGTGTGTGATCTGTAAGCAATTCCATGCCATTAATGCATCAATAAAAAGAAGTCTCCTACCTGTTTTATCCACGGCTGAGCCTATGTGATCGTTCATTTGATATCCTTACTAAGTTTTACACCCAAGTATTCGTATGACTTAACCGGTGACTCACTAGTATTATATTCATAGGATACTATTTATTTATTTTCGTTCTGTGAAGTGCACAATTCTACATCTTTGCAAATTTAAAGGCCGGCCGCTGTGGCCGAGCGGTTCTAGGCGCTTCAGTCAGGAACCGCGCTGCTGCTACGGTCGCAGGTTCGAATCCTGCCTCGGCATGGATGTGTGTGATGTCCTTAGGTTAGTCAGGTCTAGGGGACTGATGACCTCAGATGTTAAGTCTCATAGTGCTTAGAGCCATTTAAAGCATTTCAACATTAAAAGTTCAGTGTTAGATGCAATAGACATACGAGGTGTTACTGAAACTGACAATGAACTTTGTTTTAAGAGTTCTAAATATTGGTGGTTGTTATCTCTTCTCTTACTTCGTAGTTTTGTCACCTGATAATGCAAACTTAACATTTCTCATTATTATGTTATTTTAATCTTAATTACCGATCTCATTATAGCTGTAGCCGAAACAACGTAACACATGGAAATATATTAAGCCATGCAGTCGCCTTTGTTCTCAGCGAACCACAATGATCACAGACTCATGTAAGAATGAGTTAACAGTGTTACAAAGTCATGTCCATTATAATTACCCGGGATGTTATACCGTGGTCCGTTGATGAATTCTGTGTCAATTCCCAAAGTTTCGTCCCCGTCTGCGGAGGACATCTTCAAGGGGGTCTGTAGCTCGATGGAAGGTCCAACACACTGTAATGGTACTTGAATTACGTAACCATTACGGCACCTCACCTGAACCTCTCGATACCAGTAATATTCTACTGTATTTCTGTAAAGTAGTTGACATATTTCTGAGACAACATTCAGATTTGATTTCATTAATGTAGAAGTACTTTGATTCATCGATATGTTTATATTGCAATGATATTATTCTTGTGTGTATTCTTTCTTTTGTCACTATGATCTTTGACGTACTTGTAACTGTTGATTTTTGGGCGCGTAAGCGGTTAGTTAGTTAGAGAGTCGGACCTTGAGATGGTCAAGTCTTGGACGTCATATTGAAAAGACGTATATTGTAGTCAGCTTATCAAATGTGAACTTTAACAGTGAGGAAGATATTTTCAAGTATTTTTTGTATTGTGAAGTGATGTTTTGTGTGTTACGTGATACTGCAACAAAAAGAAGTGTAACTTAAATTCGGAGTGCTGATTACTTTTCTTACATCACCATTGGGCTAACTTTCAAAGGTTTAATCTTCAAGAATGGTTTGTGAAACGCATCTATAAAACATTTGAATATAGCAGAATAAAACCTAGGCCTCTTTGCATCCGAGCTTGGAATCATCACCACCTAGAATTTCGACGATTGAGCCATGATTTTACAACGAGACCAGCGTGGAAAACACAAAAAGATGAGTGCCTAGTTTATCTATTATTACATGAAATTACTTTATTAACTGTGCTCTAATGACGCCTGCCACGTAATAACTTTGTTGTTGCCCGAAAATGGAGTATTTAGCAGCGTGAGCAACACCACAATCATTATTAAATTTTGACCTTTGTTGTGGTAGGGTTGTTAGAACATCCACTGGCTACTCAGTAGCGAGCCAGTGGGTGTGTTGGACCTTCCATCGAGCTACAGACCCCCTCCGCAGACGGGGACGAAACATTGGGAATTGACACAGAATCCATCAACCGACCACGGCATAACAGCCAGGGTAATTATGATGGACATGACATTTCCGGCCGTGAAAGTCTACATTTTAGTATTAGTGTTACAAAGTTTCCACGAAGGAAAGAAAAAGCGCTGTTGTCGATGCCGGGAATCGAACCTCGGTCTCCCGGATAGTATAGGGACACGTTGAAAGCTGAGTTACAGACGTGATCGATTTCATTTTGTGGCATTTGTACAGTCACAGATGAAATTTAGGCGCAGTCACTCAGCCACAGTGGGTGTCTTGGACCTTCCAACGAGCTACAGACCCCCTTGAAGACGTCCTCCGCAGACGGGGACGAAACGTTGGGAATTGACACAGAATTCATCAACCGACCACGGCATAACAGCCCGGATAATTATAATGGACATGACATTTACGGCCGTGAAAGTCTACATTTTAGTATTAGTGTTACACAGTTTCCACGAAGGAAATAAAAAGCGTTGTCGATGCCGGGAATCGAACCTCGGTCTCCCGGATAGTATAGGGACACGTTGACAGCTGAGTTACAGACGTGATCGATTTCATTTCGTGGCATTTGTACAGTCACAGATAAAATTTAGCCACTGTCACGCAGCCACAGGCAGACACTTTGAGCGAAGGCAATTACGCTCGCCACAGCACCCTTCCCAGAACGGAGCGCCGGCTGCACTAAGCACTTTCTATTGCCGAAGCCGGGGCGCTGCGGTTGCATATTGGACGGGGGCGACTTTCGCTGCTTGGCTTACCTGCCGTATGTGGGTCGTGAGCGGCGTGGTGACTGGAGAAGTGAGACGCCGAACTGAGGTACGCACTTGTTGCGAGCTAGGACGCGCGCGGACTGCCGCCGCGGCCGGCGTGGCCAGCCGCTGTCAGATGGCGCCTGGAGGGGCGGGAACGAGGTGGGGGTAGCGACCGGCAGCCAGCGGGTAGCCGCCACACAGAAGGGACACCTCACGTGGCGCGCACGCGCGCCGTCTCCTAGACCACAGTGGGCACGTGGCTGACGTATGACCACTTCTCGACTATAATATATAGTAAAGTAACTGTCTCTGCTTTCTGACGAAAGAGTCTGGTCTCCATTACAACGAAGTGAAGCCAGCACTAGTAACCAAGGGCAACAGAGACGGTGTTGCGCATATAGAATCACGTACGCCTCCTTCAAGGGCGCCCGCAGAAAAAAAAAGAAAAACGATGAAGCACCACGAAGGAATTACCCGAATGGGAAATAAATCGGCAGATGTGATGTGCATGTACACACCAACAAATGATTACTTGGATGATACATTTAAGAGAAAGAGCTTCACAAACTGTACAAGTCAATAACGCTCATACAATGTAAGCTTTCACGGCCGGTATTGTCTTCACATAAAACTTCCGGGCTGATAGGCCGTGGTCGAAGTATAAAACTCTCTCCTGACGTTTCGTCTCCGACTGCGGGAGACATCCTGCGAACTGCGAAGAGAACTCGAAGAAGCGCTGATTATATCGGCAGTACAGAGGGCGCCACTGTCGATCACGTGGCGTCGGCTATCAGATTGTCTCTGGTAACGCCAACATTCTCGATTGAAAGTAATCGATCGTCACGCTTGCGGTGCAACGCTGACATCCAAATTTTATCCAGTTTAACACCTTCGTCTTTCCTGTGAAAATTATTACGATGTTTATCGATCTCGATAGCCTCTCTATACAAGCGTGCATAATAATGCGAGGTTTTTGATATGACGCTCGTCTCGCCGAATTTTATTTCACGATCACCTTCCTGGTAAACATGTTCCGCTACGGCCGATTTATCCGTGTGACCCAGGCGGCAATTCCTCTTATGTTCCACAAGACGGTTGTTCACACTTCTCTTTGTGGTAGCGATGTAAACCTGTCCACAACTACAAGGAATTTTATATACCCCCGGTGTAGCCAAAGGGTGTCGTGCATCTTTTGCCGACATTAAAAATTCTTTTATTTTCCTGGTGGGTCTGAAAATACTTTCCACCCAATACTTGCCTAAAACTTTCCAAATGCGGTCTGTGACCTTACTAATGAACGGAAGAAAAACTTTGCCCTTGGACGACTGTTGTTCGTCGTTACTCCTGATTCTGTGCCTAGAGAGAGGCGCTCGATCTATATCCTTGCTAGAATAGCCATTCTTGTGTCTGTGATTAAACGACGGGCCGGAACTTTGGGCCATAAGGTATATAGAAAGCCCACACATACTGATGGTTACCTACACAAAGATTCAAACCACCACCCTAGACAAAAAAGAGGTGTAATGAAAACTTTGGTAGACAGGGCGTACAAACTTTGTGAACCTGTTTATTTAAGAGATGAGATTGAACATCTACGGTCAACTTTCGTGAAGAATGGCTATTCTAGCAAGGATATACACTCCTGGAAATGGAAAAAAGAACACATTGACACCGGTGTGTCAGACCCACCATACTTGCTCCGGACACTGCGAGAGGGCTGTACAAGCAATGATCACACGCACGGCACAGCGGACACACCAGGAACCGCGGTGTTGGCCGTCGAATGGCGCTAGCTGCGCAGCATTTGTGCACCGCCGCCGTCAGTGTCAGCCAGTTTGCCGTGGCATATGGAGCTCCATCGCAGTCTTTAACACTGGTAGCATGCCGCGACAGCGTGGACGTGAACCGTATGTGCAGTTGACGGACTTTGAGCGAGGGCGTATAGTGGGCATGCGGGAGGCCGGGTGGACGTACCGCCGAATTGCTCAACACGTGGGGCGTGAGGTCTCCACAGTACATCGATGTTGTCGCCAGTGGTCGGCGGAAGGTGCACGTGCCCGTCGACCTGGGACCGGACCGCAGCGACGCACGGATGCACGCCAAGACCGTAGGATCCTACGCAGTGCCGTAGGGGACCGCACCGCCACTTCCCAGCAAATTAGGGACACTGTTGCTCCTGGGGTATCGGCGAGGACCATTCGCAACCGTCTCCATGAAGCTGGGCTACGGTCCCGCACACCGTTAGGCCGTCTTCCGCTCACGCCCCAACATCGTGCAGCCCGCCTCCAGTGGTGTCGCGACAGGCGTGAATGGAGGGACGAATGGAGACGTGTCATCTTCAGCGATGAGAGTCGCTTCTGCCTTGGTGCCAATGATGGTCGTATGCGTGTTTGGCGCCGTGCAGGTGAGCGCCACAATCAGGACTGCGTACGACCGAGGCACACAGGGCCAACACCCGGCATCATGGTGTGGGGAGCGATCTCCTACACTGGCCGTACACCACTGGTGATCGTCGAGGGGACACTGAATAGTGCACGGTACATCCAAACCGTCATCGAACCCATCGTTCTACCATTCCTAGACCGGCAAGGGAACTTGCTGTTCCAACAGGACAATGCACGTCCGCATGTATCCCGTGCCACCCAACGTGTTCTAGAAGGTGTAAGTCAACTACCCTGGCCAGCAAGATCTCCGGATCTGTCCCCCATTGAGCATGTTTGGGACTGGATGAAGCGTCGTCTCACGCGGTCTGCACGTCCAGCACGAACGCTGGTCCAACTGAGGCACCAGGTGGAAATGGCATGGCAAGCCGTTCCACAGGACTACATCCAGCATCTCTACGATCGTCTCCATGGGAGAATAGCAGCCTGCATTGCTGCGAAAGGTGGATATACACTGTACTAGTGCCGACATTGTGCATGCTCTGTTGCCTGTGGTTCTGTCAGTGTGATCATGTGATGTATCTGACCCCAGGAATGTGTCAATAAAGTTTCCCCTTCCTGGGACAATGAATTCACGGTGTTCTTATTTCAATTTCCAGGAGTGTAGATCGAGCACTTCGCTCTAGGCACAGAATCAGGAGTAACGACGAACAACAGTCGTCCAAGTCACTATACTCGAACATAGTACGTGTTTCCTTTCATAGCAGGACTGCTTTGGTTGGCATCTGCGGCATCATTACAGCACAGCGGTACATCGACGATATCCTAGGCCGCGGTTTGTTGCCCTTCATGGCAAGCCATCCAAGGTTGCGGTTGTTTGGGGAAGGAGACCAGACAGCGAGGTAATCGGTCTCATAGGATTAGGGAAGGACGGGTAAGGAAGTCGGCCGTACCCTTTGAAAGGAACCATCCCGGCATTTGCCTGGGGCGATTTAAGGAAATCACGGAAAACCTAAATCAGGATTGAACCGTCGTCTTCCGAATGCGAGTCCAGTGTGCTAACCACTGGGCCACCTCGCTCGATGCAAGCCATCCAGGGCTTACATGTCAGCAAGATAGCGCCCGTCCGCACATGGCTTGTCTTCGTGTTTGCCAAAACCCTACCTTGGGCAGCAACGTCCCGAATCTCTCCCCATTGAAGAACGTTTGGAGCCTTCTGGGCAGGGCTCTCGAACCTACTCGGGATTTTGAAAACCTAACGCGCCAGTAGGACATAATTTAATACGATACGCCTCAGGAGGACATTCATTAACTTTATGAGCCAATGCTAAGCCGAGTACACTACCGAGCATTAAAATTGCTACACCGAGAAGAAATGTAGATGATAAACGGGTATTCATTGGACAAATATCTTATACTAGGACTTGTGATTACATTTACACGCAATTTGGGTGCATAGATCCTGAGAAATCAGTACCCAGAACAACCACTTCTGGCCGTAATAACAGCCTTGATAAGCCTGGGCATTGAGGCAAACAGAGCTTGGATCGTGTGTTCAGGTACAGCTGCCCATGCAGCTTCAACACGATACCATAGTTCATCAAGAGCACTGACTGGCATATTGTAAGGAGCCAGTTGCTCGGCCATCATTGACCAGACGTTTTCAGTTGCTGAGAGATCTGGAGAATGTGTTGGCCAGGGCAGCAGTCGAACATCTTATATGTCCAGAAAGGCCCGTACAGGACCTGCAACATGCGGTCGTGCATTATCCTGCCGAAATGTAGGGTTTCGCAGGGTAGAATGAAGGGTAGAGCCACGGGTCGTAACACATCTGAAATGTAACCTCCACTGTTCAAAGTGCCGTCAATGCGAACAAGAGGTGACCGAGACGTGTAAACAATGGCATCCCATACCATCAAGCCGGGTGATACGCCAGTATGGGGATGACGAATACACGCTTCCAATGTGCGTTCGCCGCGATGTCGCCAAACACGGATGCCACCATCATGATGCTGTAAACAGAACCTGGATTCATCCCAAAAAATGACGTTTTGCCATTCGTGCACCGTGGCCCGTGCTGATAGTCCATGCTACTGCAAACGTCGTCGAACTGTTCGTGCAGATGGTTGTTGTCTTGCAAACGTCCCCATCTGTTGACTCAGGGATCGAGACGTGGCTGCACGATCCGTTACAGCCATGCGGATAAGATGCATGTCAACTCGACTGCTAGTGATACGAGTCCGTTAGGATCCAGCACGGCGTTCCGTATTACCCTCCTGAACCCACCGATTCCATATTCTGCTAACAGTCTTTGGATCTCGACCAACGCGAGCAGCAATGTCGTGATACGATAAAGCGCAATCGCGGTAGGCGACAATCCGACCTTTATCAAAGTCGGAAACGTGATGGTACGCATTTCTTCTCCTTACACGAGACATCGCAACAACGTTCCACCAGGCAACGCCGGTCAACTGCTGTTTGTGTATGAGAAATCGGTTGGAAACTTTCCTCATGTCACCACGTAGTAGGTGTCGCCACCGACGCCAACCTTGTGTGAATACTCTGAAAAGCTAATCATTTGCATATCACAGCATCTTCTTCCCGTCGGTTGAATTTCACGTCTGTAACACGTCATCTTCGCAGTGTAGTAATTTTAATGGCCAATAGTGTAACTGCTTGCATAAGGGACAGAGATGGACCAACGCGTTATTGACTTGCTCAATTTCTAAAGATCTTTCTCTTAAGTAAATCATGCGATTTTTCTGAAATTGTATATCACATCTACTGATTTCCGCCCCATTCGGATAACTCCTTCGTAGAGTGAACTATATGAGACAGACGTAATACCCACAGATCTCAAGAAGAATATCTTCAGTTTCAAAGAATTTTGATGTTGGTGCTGACAGGCATGAATACTTACAAAGTAGTTTACAATAAGTCGGGGGTACAAAATACTGGTGCCAATGATTGACAGAAAAATGAAAAAGAAAACTTGGTACAAACCGATGACTTAGCACTGACTTCCGCAGCTCGTGGTCTCGCGGTAGCGTTCCCGCTTCCCGAGCACGGGGTCCGAGGTTCGATTCCCGGCGGGGTCAGGGATTTTCACCTACCTCGAGATGATTGGGTGTTTTTGTGTCGTCTTCATCATCATTCATCCCCATTACGGTCGGAGAAAGGCAATGGCAAACCACCTCCACTAGGATCTTGCCTAGTGCGGCGGTGCGGGTCTCCCGCATCGTTCCCCTACGCTCTATCAAGGAGTATGGGACTTCATCATCATCATGATTTCTCTTAGAAAGAAGTTGAAGAAAGGTACACCTATGTTCACAGCATTTGTAGGTTTTGAAAACGCTTTTGAAACGGTGAGTGGATTACAGTCATCGAAATTTTGGAGGTCGTAGGGATAACATAAAGTGAGCGAAAGGTGATTTACAGTCTGTACAGAAACCAGTCTGTAGCTATAAAAAGTCAAAATACATGAAAAGAAAGCTGTGGTTGAGAAGGGAGTCAGACAAGGTTGTAGCCCGTTCCAGCGTTACTCAATCGAACGACCAGAAAAAGAAACAAGGGAGAAATTTGGAGAGGGGGTTAAAGTTAAGAGAGAAGAAATAAAAAATTTCAAAGTTTGCTGATTATAGTTAGTTTCATGTTTCGTCGTACATTTTGCACGATAAGTAGTAATGATTTGGAACGAGTCATTTTACATTCACATCGCAAAATAATTTGTAAATATGGCTACATGCTGAACATTTATAAGATTTATTTTATTTTTGAAATATACAGGTGGTAGTTAGTGATTCATCCCCACCATCTTCTATAAATTACAATAACAGAAATTATTCTATGGCATAGAATGAGTTCTCGATGAAAATGTTTATGTGTGTTGTCAAATTTTATTTTTTTGACTGTCAGACATTTCAAATCACTGGGTAAGTGATCAGAAATTTTTGTTGCAGACGTCCTTAGTGGTTGGGTTGTTTGGGCAAGGAGGCCAGACAGCGAGGTCATCGGTCTCATCGGATTAGGGAAGGATGGGGAAGGAAGTCGGCCGTGCCCTTTCAAAGGAACCATCCTGTCATTTGCCTAGAGCGATTTAGGGAAATCACGGAAAACCTAAATCAGGATGGCTGGACGTGGGATTGAACCGTCGTCCTCCCGAATGCGAGTCCAGTGTCTAACCACTGCGCCACCTCGCTCGGTCAGAAGTCCTTAATGTGAACTCCATTTTTCCTTCTGGTATTATAACTATGTATATTACTATTACTTGTGAAGTGTAGTGGATTATTTACAATAAAATTAATCAGGGAATAAATATACTGTGAAGCAGTAGTCAGACATCCCAACTCGTAAACAAATGTTTATTTGATGATCGTGGGTGGGCATCACATTTTATTTTTACCAGATTTTCTTTCTTGAAGGTGAACTACCTCAGAACATTATTCCATATGACATTAATGAATGAAAATATTAAAAATATATCAACTTACAAATTTGTCTCTCCCAAAGATTTGGAATGATTCTCGTATGGACGACATGCAAATAAGCGTACCTGGCGTAGAGAAACAAAATCACCAGTTAGAATTTACAAAAAGTACTCTACGGTATTGCCCATTTACCCAGCTTGCATTTATCGTGAATCTCTCGTCCAGCACAAAGTCCCAAGCGACTGAAAAAAGCGCAGGTGACTCCAGCATTTAAGAAAGGTAAAATAACGGATCCGCAAAATTACAGACCAATATCCCCAACTTCTATTTGCTGCAGAATAATTGAACATATTCTCAGTTCGAATATATTAAACTTTCTTGAGACTAAGCAGCCTATGTCCAAGAATCAGCATGGTTTAAGAAAGCATCGTTCGTGCGACATTCAGCTTTCCCTATTCTCACATGACATATTGTGAACCATCGACAAAGGTCAAGAGGCAGAGTTCATATTTCTAGATTTCCGGAAAGCATTTGACACGGTGTGCCACTGCGAGCTGGTTAACGAAGGTACTAGCGTATGGAATGAGTTCACACATATACACTTCTGGAAATTGAAATAAGAACACCGTGAATTCATTGTCCCAGGAAGGGGAAACTTTATTGACACATTCCTGGGGTCAGGTACATCACATGATCACACTGACAGAACCACAGGCACATATACACAGGCAACAGAGCATGCACAATGTCGGCACTAGTACAGTGTATATCCACCTTTCGCAGCAATGCAGGCCGCTATTCTCCCATGGAGACGATCGTAGAGACGCTGGATGTAGTCCTGTGGAACGGCTTGCCATGCCATTTCCACCTGGCGCCTCAGTTGGACCAGCGTTCGTGCTGGACGTGCAGACCGCGTGAGACGACGCTTCATCCAGTCCCAAACATGCTCAATGGGGGACAGATCCGGAGATCTTGCTGGCCAGGGTAGTTGACTTACACCTTCTAGAACACGTTGGGTGGCACGGGATACATGCGGACGTGCATTGTCCTGTTGGAACAGCAAGTTCCCTTGCCGGTCTAGGAATGGTAGAACGATGGGTTCGATGACGGTTTGGATGTACCGTGCACTATTCAGTGTCCCCTCGACGATCACCAGTGGTGTACGGCCAGTGTAGGAGATCGCTCCCCACACCATGATGCCGGGTGTTGGCCCTGTGTGCCTCGGTCGTATGCAGTCCTGATTGTGGCGCTCACCTGCACGGCGCCAAACACGCATACGACCATCATTGGCACCAAGGCAGAAGCGACTCTCATCGCTGAAGACGACACGTCTTCATTCGTCCCTCCATTCACGCCCTGTCGCGACACCACTGGAGGCGGGCTGCACGATGTTGGGGCGTGAGCGGAAGACGGCTTAACGGTGTGCGGGACCATAGCCCAGCTTCATGGAGACGGTTGCGAATGGTCCTCGCCGATACCCCAGGAGCAACAGTGTCCCTAATTTGCTGGGAAGTGGCGGTGCGGTCCCCTACGGCACTGCGTAGGATCCTACGGTCTTGGCGTGCATCCGTGCGTCGCTGCGGTCCGGTCCCAGGTCGACGGGCACGTGCACCTTCCGCCGACCATTGGCGACAACATCGATGTACTGTGGAGACCTCACGCCCCACGTGTTGAGCAATTCGGCGGTACGTCCACCCGGCCTCCCGCATGCCCACTATACGCCCTCGCTCAAAGTCCGTCAGCTGCACATACGGTTCACGTCCACGCTGTCGCGGCATGCTACCAGTGTTAAAGACTGCGATGGAGCTCCGTATGCCACGGCAAACTGGCTGACACTGACGGCGCCGGTGCACAAATGCTGCGCAGCTAGCGCCATTCGACGGCCAACACCGCGGTTCCTGGTGTGTCCGCTGTGCCGTGCGTGTGATCATTGCTTGTACAGCCCTCTCGCAGTGTCCGGAGCAAGTATGGTGGGTCTGACACACCGGTGTCAATGTGTTCTTTTTTCCATTTCCAGGACTGTATGAGTGTCTTGAAGACTTCTTAAATAATAGAACCCAGTGTGTTGTCGACGGCGAGTGTTCACCAGAGATACGGATATCGTCAGGATTGACCCAGGGAAGTTTGATAGGACCGCTATTGTTCTTTATATTTACTCGTGCTTGTGGTGAAACAACGCTCTGGTGGGCGGATTACGGGTTTAAATCACCTCGTGGTATGACCATGCGGTGCATTTTACCTGCGGTAGTCGCACGGTGGCGCTGGCAGCAGTCCACATACGCAGAGGTGTGTTGGTGCACGACAGACTACGATGCAGCGAGTAAGTGTGGAGACCTGTGCGTTGTAAATGGCTCAAAGAACACATATTGATGACTTTATGAGGGGTAGAATACTAGGGCGACTCGAGGCTGGTCAAACATAGCCGGTCGCAGCACGGGCCCTCCGTGTGCCACAAAGAGTGATCTCAAGATAATGGCAACGATTCCAGCAGTCAGGAAACGTGTCTAGGCGCTACAGTACGGGACGTCCACAGCGTACAACACCACAAGAAGACCGATATCTCACCATCAGTGCCCGCAGACGACCACGGAGCACTGCAGGTTGCCTTGCTCGGGACCTTACCGCAGCCACTGGAACAGTTGTCTCCAGACACACAGTCTACAGACGACTGAACAGACATGGTTTACTCGCCCGGAGACCTACGAGGTACATTCTAGTGTCCCCTAGTCACAGGAGAGCCCGTAAAGCCTGGTGTCAAGAACACAATACATGGTCATTGGAACAGTGGTCCCAGGTTATGTTCACTGACGAGTCCAGGTATAGTTTGAACAGTGATTCTCGCCGGGTTTTCATCTAGCGTGAACCATGAACCAGGTACCAACCCCTTAATGTCCTTGAAAGGGACCTGTATGGAGGTCGTGGTTTGATGGATGTCTTTGGCAGAGGAACTGTAACAGGTCAGGTGTATCTGGACGTCATTTTGCACCAGTATGTCCGCCTTTTCAGGGGATGATAACGCACGACATCATCGAGCTGCCATCGTGGAGGAGTATCTTGAAACATAAGATACCAGGTGAATGGAGTGGCCTGCATGTTCTCCAGACCGAAACCCCATCGAGCACGTCTGGGATGCTCTCGGTCGACGTATCTCTGCACTTCTTCAAACCCCTGGTACACTTCAGGAGCTCGGACAGGCACTGGTGCAAGAATGGGAGGCTATACCCCAGCAGCTGCTCGACCATCTGATCCAGAGTATGCCAACCCGTTGTGCGGCCTGTGTACGTGTGCATGCTGATCATATCCCATATTGATATCGGGGTACATGCGCGGGAAACAGTGGCTTTTTCTAGCACATGTGTTTCAGGACGGTGTTCTCATCTTGTCACCAATACCGTGAACTTACAGATCTGTATCGTGTGTGTTTCCTATGACAAGTTGTGTGCCACCACATTCTGAAATTATCCTTAATTTATCACCATGAGTGTACGTAAATGATCTGGTGGATAGGGCGGCAGCAAACTGCCGCTGTTTGCTGATGATGCCGTGGTGTGCGGTAAGATGTCGAAGTTGAGTGACTGTAGGAAGATACGACTTAGAAAAAGTTTCCAGTTGGTGTGATGAATGGCAGCTAGCCTCAAATGTGGAAAAATGTGAATTAATGCGGATGAGTAGGAAGAACAAACCTGTAACGTTCGGGTACAGTATTAATAATGTCCTGCTTGACACAGTCGTTTAAATACCTGGGCGTAACGTTGCAAAGCGATATTAGGTTAAAGGAGCATGTGGAAACCGTGATAGGGAAGGCAAATGGTCGACTTCGGTTTATTGGGAGAAATTTAGGAAAGAGTGGTTCACCTGTAAAAGAGACCGCATGTAGGACACTGGTGCGACATATTTTTCAGCACTGCTCGAGTGTTTGAGATCCGTACCAGGTCGGATGCAAGGAAGACATCGAAGCAACTCAGAGGCGGCCTGGTAGGTTTGTTACCGAGAGGTTCGAACAACACGTAAGTTTTACGGAGATGTTTCGGGAACTCAAATGGGAATCCCTAGAGGGAAGGCGACGTTCTTTTCGAGAATGAGAAAATTTAGAATCCAGCATTTGATGCTGACTGCCGAAAGATTCTACTGCCGCCAACATACATCGCGCATAAGACCACGAAGATAAGATACGAGGAATTAGGGCTCACACGGAGTCGTACAGACAGCCGTTTTTCCCTCGCTCTATTTGCGAGTGCAACAGAAGGGGAAATGACAAGTAGTGGAACAGCGTACCCTGCCACGCACCGTACGGTGGCTGTCGGAGGATCTAAGAAGGTGTCGAAATGTGGTTGAACTGGGTTATTTTGGGAGTCCCAAAAACTGCTTTTTCTAGTTTAAATTCTCATCAACATGGACAGCTAAGAATTTTGAAGTTTGAACCCTATTTATTAATTTCTCACAATTTGTAACACTTCTTGTTGGTGTAGTACCCCTAGATGTGCGGAACTGAATGTGTAGTGTCTTTTTAAAATTGAGTGTTAGACAGTTCGCAGGAAATCAGTCAATGATACTTTTAAGAACATTGTTCACCATTTCTTCGGTTTCTGAATGTATGCTTGGACTGATCACAACACTAGTGTCATCTTCGAAAAGAACTAATACTGCTTGCTCTATATTAGATGGAACATCGTTTACATACATGAGGAAATATAGTGAACCCAAGATTTAGCCTTGAGGAAACCCATACGTGATTTATCCCCGGTCGGAATTACATCCCCGGACTACACTGGTTTAATCACTACGTACACCTCTGATGACATTGTGATGACATGAAATTGTGACTCTCTCAGATATCTGAAGAGCAGCTGAACCGAGTGCATAGTGTCTTGAAAAGAGATTATAAGATGAACAGAAAAAAAGTAGTGAACTGTAGTCGAACTGAAGCGAGCCGCGCTGGGGGAATTAGATTAGGAAATGAAACATAAGAAATACTAGATGACTTTTGCTCGTTGGGCAGCAGCCTGACAGGAGCAAAAAAAGGTTGCCTGAAAAAAGGAATTTATAAACATTTAATACAAATTCAAGCGCTAGGAAGTCTTTTCTGAAGGAGGTATTTGTCTGCAGTGCAGTCTTGTACAGAACTGGAGACATGAACGATGAGCATTTCAGACTCGAAGAGAGCATAAGTTATTGAGATGTACTGCTACAAAAGAATGCTGAAGATTACGTGGGTACAAGATGTAACTAAAGAGGAGGTATGGAACGGAAGTGAGAAAAAATTATGGTACAACTTGACCGAAAAAAGGAATCGGATGATAGGACACATACTGCGCTGTGGGCGAGCGGTTCTAGGCGCTTCAGTCGGGAACCGCGCTGTTGCTACGGTCGCAGGTTCGAATCCTGCCTTGAGCGTGAATGTGTGTGATGTCCTTAGGTTAGTTAGGTTTAAGTAGTTCTAAGTTCTAGGGGACTGAAGACCACAGCTGTTAAGTCCCATAGTGCTCAGAGCCATTTGAACCATTTGAACCATATTTGACACATTCTGAGGCATCAATGAGAAATCAAGTTTAGGGAGCAAGAACTGTTGTGAGAGACTTAAGCATTAATACAGTAAGCAGGTCGAAATGGAAGCAGGTTTCAGAAGTTATTCAGAGATGAAGAGACTTGCATAGGATAGAATAGCGTGAAAGCTGAATCAAACCAGTCTTCCGACTGATGACAGCAACAAAAAATCTAAATGATAAGTGTTTCGTTAATGTAAGGAAAGTACATCTTTTGATATTATAGGTGAGATATTTTGTTGAAGTAGGTAAAAGTGAAATGTGAAGCTGTCATCAACCCAAAGTTTGGTCTGAGCACCATAGTGCTTTACAAGGAACGCTCCAGTTGGAGCCTTTCTTCTGGCTTTCGGACAGTCCCCATCCAGTTACAGGGGGACTTACAAATCAATGTGCACTCTGAACTAACTCGACATTTCTCACATTAACAGACGTTGCCAGAGAGTACAAAATGATACGCGAAAGAAACACAATTCCGAATAATCTTAAAGCACAGATGAACAACATAGTGCTTTATGTCGCCTGCTGCGACCTCACCGTATTGCAGACAGCGGGCGGTTGCATGCATCCATGTGGCAAATGCAAGACAAGTGGGCAAATCAAGTCCATTCAGTGTGCTGAGAGGTATCAGAGTGCTTTGTGCCTTGCCCGCTTGAACCGTCGCAGCTGCATTTGTGCGGCCAGCGCACCTGCTGGACGACTCTGGTCAAAGCTACCATGTACCCCATGTACCCCTAAGATGACCCTTTGCAAAGATGTACCTTTTCTGCAGGGTGAGCCGCCTAGCATCGGATCGTCTTTAACACAAATGACTTACGCATGGCGTGCGAGTTGCACCATAAGGACAGACTCGCTGAAGTGTCCGCCTTTCAAGGTGTACTCAAACGATCCTCATACACTGGAAGATCTAAAGCAGAACAGTGAAAACTCTAGTGCTGCTATCCCTCAGGCAGAGCGGTTAGCGTGTCTCACGGTTTGATGAAATCCAGTACAGCATCGATGTCAATGGTGGCAATTTACAGCATTTTCCGTGATGTTCATTATTAACAAGGGTCTATCCCTCACCAGAATAATTCAATCTCGTAATGATCATCTTCAGTGCTGGAAGTTAAACACTTCACTTTTTTTCCTTTATTGTAATTTTGATACCTGATACAAACAACAGGTAGGCTGGCAGCAGCATTCAACGCCGCTTTTCAGCCTGAGAGTAGACAATGAGAAGAACAGAAGGAATACACATAATTGACATAATGGCGGGTAAAAAAAAAGACATAGAATACAAAACATGGAGCCGTTCACACTCGACGATAAACCACACTACAAACTGGTGACACGATGCACAAACACTGATGATTTCCATGGCACATGTGAACGATGGAGCGGAACGGTGAACACTAAACACAAAACACGACGGCGCACACGAGAAACGGATGGCGATGATCTCCAGCGCGCGAGTGTCCATGTAACGTGTGCGAGTCCGGGGACCTGCCAAGAGGGGAAGACGGGTGAGGGAGAGGGAGAGGGGAGAGCAAAGATGCCAATGGCAGAGGAGATGGGAGGAGGAGTGGAGGGACGGGGGTAGGGGAAGCCTGGGGGAGGAGTGTGGAGAAAGGGAGGAGGGAGGGAAGGGGGAGAGAAGGGAGAGAGGGTGCCCAAAGGAACAAACACAGGAGGAGGGAGGGAGGATCAAAGTTGGTAGGTGGGGTAGATGGAGGGGTGGAGGTCATCATCAGGGAGGGGGAGCTGGCGGAAGCCACCTTGTGAGAGGGTGTGGTGAGATGGAGAGCAGGTGGGACATGGAAGTACAGGCGCGGCAGTGGATGAGGGTGGGAGAGGATGGGAGGGACCAGCAGGTGAGGAGGATCGAGTTTGTGGGAGGTATAGAGGATCCGTATCCATTCAAGGAAAAGGAGGAGGTGGGGGAAGGGAATTAGGTCGTACACGATCCGCGTGGGGGAGGGGAGACGGATGCGATAGGCGAGGCGAAGAGCATGGCGTTCTAGGACCTGAAGGGATTTGTAAAAGGTAGGGGGAGCGGAGATCCAGGCAAGGTGGGCATAGCAAAGGATAGGACGAATGAGGGATTTATAGGTATGGAGGATGGTAGAAGGGTCCAGTCCCCAATTTCTGCCGGAAAGGAGTTTGAGAAGACAGAGGCGGGAGCGGGCGATAGGATGGCCATAGATGGTGATGTAGAAATCGAGGAGGTGGAAGGAAGGGGTGATTTTGCCAACTATGATCGCCTGTGTTTTGGCAGGATTGACCTTAAGCAACCACTGGTTGCACCAAGTGGTGAACCGGTCAAGATGGGATTGGAGAAGGTGTTGGGAGCGCTGCAGGGTGGGGGCAAGGGCAAGGAAGGCAGTGTCATCGGCGCACTGGAGAAGGGGAATGGGGGGTGAAGGCGGCGGTATGTCTGCCGTATAACACTTCACATAGCGATAAGTGAATAAGAAACAAAAGACCACAAATACACCTGAGTATAAACCAGCTTTTGGCAAGGACTTACCTTTAGCGTACAAATTAAAGCTCGTAGGCACTGGTGTCTAGTTATTAGCAGTAACAGAAGCTATGAAACGATCACAATAACTGAAGCCGCTGTTTACATTCACCTATACAGCAGACCTCGGTGTGACAGGGCCTTGGAACGCGCTCTATGTGACATGTGTCACGTGAAGACTTTACTTTATTTGGCAAGAGATTGCCATAAAATATCAAATGTGCACTTGCAAATCATTAATTGAATATTTCAAATTTAAAATTGTACATTAGAAACGCATAGTAAAAAGGGATGGGGAAATACACGTCTTACCAACATACACTGAATGTTATTTTCAAAACAACTTAAAACAACATGCAAGAATAAAAAATACAGGTAATTATAAGGTGTCAGATTACAGGACTAGAAAAAAAAGAAAAATATACAAATAACATGACATCAAATATGACAGAATTTGTTATAGCACAGT
Source organism: Schistocerca cancellata (assembly GCF_023864275.1). Taxonomy (NCBI): domain Eukaryota; kingdom Metazoa; phylum Arthropoda; class Insecta; order Orthoptera; family Acrididae; genus Schistocerca; species Schistocerca cancellata. The sequence goes on from NC_064628.1 coordinate 681,052,325, forward strand.
AACCGCCATCTGGCGTGGGAAGTCAGAGGTGCAAAGTTCTTAATTTACGTAAAGTTACGTTGAAACCAAGAAGTCAAATACATAAATAGTGGTGATTGTACAATATATGCCACGATTTAACAGGTCAAAAGTCATGAAACACAATATTCTTTATAAATTTTTTTTTAGTGCAGACTAACAATTCTTCATCGTATTTAACGACATGATGATACACATCCACATCTACATCTACATGGATACTCTGCAAATCACATGTAAGTGCCTGGCAGAGGGTTCATCGAACCGCCTTCACAATTCTCTATTATTCCAATGTTGTATAGCACGCGGAAAGAATGAACACCTATAGCTTTCCGGACGAGCTCTGATTTCTCTTATTTTATCTTGGCAATCGCTCCTCCCTATGTAGGTCGGTGCCAACAAAATATATTCGCATTCGGAGGAGAAAGTTGGTAATTGGAATTTCGTGAGAAGATTCCGTCGCAACGAAAAACGCCCTTCTTTTAATGATGACCACCCCAAAACCTGTATCATTTCTGTGACACTCTCTCCCATATTTCGCGATAATACAAAACGTGCTACCTTTCTTTCAACTTTTTCGATGTACTCCGTCAGTCCTATGTGGTGAGGATTCCACACCGCGCAGCAGTATTCTAAAATAGGACGGACAAGCGTAGTGCAGGCAGTCTTTTTTTTTTTTTTTTCCTTTCCTGTGCTAACCTCTTCATCTCAGAGTAGCATTTGCAACCTACGTCCTCAATTATTTGCTTCACGTATTCCAATCTCTGTCTTCCTCTACAGTTTTTGCCCTCTACAACTCCCTCTAGTACCATGGAAGTCATTCCCTCATGTCTTAGCAGATGTCCTATCATCCTGTCCCTTCTCCTTATCAGTGTTTTCCACATATTCCTTTCCTCTCCGATTCTGCGTAGAACCTCCTCATTCCTTACCTTATCAGTCCACCTAATTTTCAACATTCGTCTATAGCACCACATCTCAAATGCTTCGATTCTCTTCTGTTCCGGTTTTCCCACAGTCCATGTTTCACTACCATACAATGCTGTACTCCAGACGTACATCCTCAGAAATTTCTTCCTCAAATTAAGGCCGATATTTCATATTAGTAGACTTCTCTTGGCCAGAAATGCCTTTTTTGCCATAGCGAGCCTGCTTTTGATGTCCTCCTTGCTCCGTCCGTCATTGGTTATTTTACTGCCTAGGTAGCAGAATTCCTTAACTTCAATGACTTCGTGACCATCAATCCTGATGTTAAGTTTCTCGCTGTTCTCATTTCTACTACTTCTCATTACCTTCGTCTTTCTCCGATTTACTCTCAAACCATACTGCGTACTCATTAGACTGTTCATTCCGTTCAGCAGATCATTTAATTCTTCTTCACTTTCACTCAGGATAGCAATGTCATCAGCGAATCGTATCATTGATATCCTTTCACCTTGTATTTTAATTCCACTCCTGAACCTTTCTTTTATTTCCATCATTGCTTCCTCGATGTACAGATTGAAGAGTAGGGGCGAAAGGCTACAGCCTTGTCTTACACCCTTCTTAATACGAGCACTTCGTTCTTGATCGTCCACTCTTATTATTCCCTCTTGGTTGTTGTACATATTGTATATGACCCGTCTCTCCCTATAGCTTACCCCTAATTTTTTCAGAATCTCGAACAGCTTGCACCATTTTATATTGTCGAACGCTTTTTCCAGGTCGACAAATCCTATGAAAGTGTCTTGATTTTTCTTTAGCCTTGCTTCCATTATTAGCCGTAACGTCAGAATTGCCTCTCTCGTCCCTTTACTTTTCCTAAAGCCAAACTGATCGTCACCTAGCGCATTCTCTATTTTCTTTTCCATTCTTCTGTATATTATTCTTGTAAGCAGCTTCGATGCATGAGCTGTTAAGCTGATTGTGCGATAATTCTCGCACTTGTCAGCTCTTGCCGTCTTCGGAATTGTGTGGATGATGCTTTTCCGAAAGTCAGATGGTATATCGCCAGACTCATATATTCTACACACCAACGTGAATAGTCGTTTTGTTGCCACTTCCCCCAATGATTTTAGAAATTCTGATGGAATGTTATCTATCCCTTCTACCTTATTTGACCGTAAGTCCTCCAAAGCTCTTTTAAATTCCGATTCTAATACTGGATACCTATCTCTTCTAAATCGACTCCTGTTTCTTCTTCTATCACATCAGACAAATCTTCACCCTCATAGAGGCTTTCAATGTTTTCTTTCCACCTATCTGCTCTCTCCTCTGCATTTAACAGTGGAATTCCCGTTGCACTCTTAATGTTACCACCGTTGCTTTTAATGTCACCAAAGGTTGTTTTGACTTTCCTGTGTGCTGAGTCTGTCCTTCCGACAATCATATCTTTTTCGATGTCTTCACATTTTTCCTGCAGCCATTTCGTCTTAGCTTCCCTGCACTTCCTATTTATTTCATTCTTCAGCGACTTGTATTTCTGTATTCCTGATTTTCCCGGAACAAGTTTGTACTTCCTCCTTTCATCAATCAACTGAAGTATTTCTTCTGTTACCCATGGTTTCTTCGCAGCTACCTACTTTGTATCTATGTTTTCCTTCCCAACTTCTGTGATGGCCCTTTTTAGAGATGTCCATTCCTCTTCAACTGTACTGCCTACTGCGCTATTCCTTATTGCTGTATCTATAGCGTTAGAGAACTTCAAACGTATCTCATCATTCCTTAGTACTTCCGTATCCCATTTCTTTGCGTATTGTTTCTTCCTGACTAATGTCTTGAACTTCTGCCTACTCTTCATCACTACTATATTGTGATCTGAGTCTATATCTGCTCCTGGGTACGCCTTACAATCCAGTATATGATTTCGGAATCTCTGTCTGACCATGATGTAATCTAATTGAAATCTTCCCGTATCTCCTGGCCTTTTCCAAGTATACCTCCTCCTCTTGTGATTCTTGAACAGGGTATTCGCTATTACTAGCTGAAACTTGTTAGAGAACTCAATTAGTCTTTCTCCTCTTTCATTCCTTGTCCCAAGCCCATATTCTCCTGTAACCTTTTCTTCTACTCCTTCCCTACAACTGCATTCCAGTCGCCCATGACTATTAGATTTTCGTCCCCTTTTACATACTGCATTACCCTTTCAATATCCTCATACACTTTCTCTATCTGTTTGCGAATATTTTAACAGCATATTGATAGGTCAGAACTGTAAAGTTAATTATTTTATTTCATTTTTTTATACTTGTAACATCTCTGTCTGTCTTTCCGACTATTCAGAACGGGTGGACGTATCAAGTTGAAATTTATGTCGCATACTAAGTTTTATAAGTTCTTGGTGATGTCTCCTTAGTAGGTCTGTTACATTTTCTAAGTGTCCTGCCAGTAAAACGCAGTCTTTGGTTAGCCTTCCCCACAACATTTTCTATGTGTTCCTTCCAACACACACATCTCATTCGTCCCACATGTTAACACATTATAACTGTTTCTGAGGCTGAATTATAAAAAAAAAAATTTCGTAATTGTGAAAAGCAGAATGATATAAAAGCACATTGTTGACCTTTCTTCTAATTTTATTTATCATATGTTCGTTGTGCACACAGCACTCTATGGAGTCGCCAATCAATATTATTGGTTTACCAGTTTTGGATTTGTTAGTCTTTCCCATTTTTCTTAGGTGGCCCTGGAAATTTTTCCGTGTTGTTTATTATTTATTAATGACATACGATAAGTAACTACAAATTAACTATAGCGCGTTTAAAATAAATTACTTCTTTTGACAGTTCAGTACGGAGTGAGTGGAGGGAGACGTAGTTGCTAGCGTGTGCCGGACCTTCAGCAGGTGACCACAGCATAACGACAGGCCTACTAGGTGCGGAACCTATCAGGTTCGCTTGACAGCGTGAGCAGAAAGCCGCCTAAGCCGGCCGGTCTGCGACCTTTCTCAAACGTTTTTAGAGAAACTATTCGGTAATAAACTCTAATTATCGCTCATATTTTAATTTAATTCGTCAGCTTCATGTTGAACCGGCTATCGTTTCAGTAATGGTCATAGTTATTGTGATATTTCGATAGTAGGTAATCTACTGCAAGAAATTCTTAGTTTGCAGTGAAAAATAGGTATCGCTATGAATTTGTGTTTGGTGTGTGATAGGTTACACGTTGCTGCGTACTAAATGTAGATTTTGTATTGAAATATTCTTTAAACTTGTAAGGATATCGCCGTCCCCATTCCCAGACTGTACTGAATTCTAAGATTTATCATTTGTTCTACCGTCTCAAATGCACACATATTTTTGTGATTAGACTAGTTTCGACCACTCGTATAAATACGTAATCTTTGCCGGCGTCATTATCCTGCTGAAATGTAGGGTTTCGCAGCGATCGAATGAAGGGTAGAGCCACGGGTCGTAACACATCTCAAATTTAACGTCCACTGTTCAAAGTGCCGTCTATGCGAACAAGAGGTGACCTAGACGTGTAACCAATACACACCATACCATCACGCCGGGTGATACGCCAGTATGGCGATGACGAATACACCCTTCCAATGTGCGCTGACCGCGATGTCGCCAAACACGGATGCGACCATCATGATGCTGTAAACAGAACCTGGATTCATCCGGAAAAATAACGTTTTGCCATTCGTGCACCCAGATTCGTCGTTGAGTACACCATCGCAGGCGCTCCTGTCTGTGATGCAGCGTCAAGGGTAACCGCAGCCATGGTCTCCGAGCTGATAGTCCATGCTGCTGCAAACGTCGTCGAACTGTTCGTGCAGATGGTTGTCGTCTTGTAAACGTCCCCATCTGTTGATTCAGGGATCGAGACGTGGCTGTACGATCCGTTACAGTCATGCGGATAAGATGCCTGTCATCTCGACTGCTAGTGATACGAGGCCGTTGGGATCCAGCACGGCGTTCCGTTTTACCCTCCTGAACTCACCGATTCCATATTCTGCTAACAGTCATTGGATCTCGACCAACGCGAGCAGCAATGTCGCGATACGATAAACCGTAATCGCGATAGGCTACAATCCGTCCTTTATCAAAGTCGGATACGCGATGGTACGCATTTCTCCTCATTACACGAGGCATCACAACAACGTTTCACCAGGAAACGCCGTTAACCGTTGTTTGCGTATGAGAAATCGGTTGTAAACTTTCCTCATGTCAGCGCGTTGTAGGTGCCGCCACCGGCGCCAAGCTTGTGTGAATGAGCTGAAAATCTAATAATTTGCGTATCACAGCATCTTCTTCCTGTCGGTTAAATTTCGCGTCTGTAGCACGTCATCCTCGTGGTGTAGCAAATTTAATGGTCAGTAGTGTATTTGTCATCTTCAAATCTTAACATAAAACAATCCACAGCTGCAAATATTCTAAAGTGTGATTCTATACGGATACGACGAGTTGCTCATGTAAGTAAATTCAATAGTTGTTTGTAAAATTTTTCTGTTGTAAAGTAATGTAAATCAGATACTTGGCTCTTCAACTTTTCATTGTTTTTAGTTCTGAAAATGACAAATATTGATCGAAACTAGTAGTATCATAAAAATAAACGTGCAACAGAGAAGGTAAAATCACAGACAATTTTTTTTTGTTGGACACTCCATCATTTACAGCCGCCTTTTCATTCTTCGTACCTCGAATGATTAAATTTCAGTGTCAGTAAATATCAATTTTTGTTTACAGTAACATGTATCCTCTGAGACTGTGTCGAATGACATTGCAGACTAACATCGTAGAAATGCAATTTCACATAAGTATGCAGCAATTGAAGTAACAGCAACGTCAACTGATGGCTGCTCTTTAATCATCGCAATAAGGAATTTGCACGCATTGTTTATTAACTGCGACGAGGAAACAAATAACTTTCGGAAGGGCTAAGTGCAACAGCAGTCGCCACGACTTCACCTCTCATTCACTGTCAACGGAAAGTGCCCGCGAAGCTACGCGTCTCATTATGAATGAAAGATAGATGTTTTGGCAATATGTGCTAGTGCTTTATCACTTGAACGACAAAAAACGTGTAACATACTTGAGTGCCTTAAAAATTTTCTTCCGTTCGTAGTTTTGTGCTGTCTGGAATCTGAATTGATGAATTGAGATGTCTACCCGACATGAAGCTTTGCTGTATTTTCTCCATATCGTCATTGCTTTCAATCGTTTCTCTCACCACTTATGTCAGGTACGAAACCTCGTTCTGCATGTAATCTACATGATTCCTCGAAACACTTTCAGACTACTTCCCTACCATTCCACTCTCTAACAGCGCGTGGGAAAAATGAATACTTAAATCTCTCTGTACTACCTCTGATCTCAGTCATTTTATTACGGTGATCATTTCCCTCTATGTAGGCTGGTGACCGTAAAATATTTCCACATTCAGATGAGACAGTTGGTAATTGAAATTTCGTGAAAAGATCAAACCACAACGAAACACGGCTGTGTTTTAATGATTTCCGTCTCATTTAGCATATAACATCCGTAACACTCTTCCCTATTTCGCGGTAATACAAAACGAGCTGCCATTTTTTGAACCTTTTCGATGTCCTCCGTCAGTCCTAGATGATGGTGGATCCCATACCGCATACCAGAAGAGGACAGATGATCCTGGTGTAAGCAGTCCCTTAGAATACCTGTTGCACTTTGTGTTTTGCTAATAAACCACAGTCTTTGGTTTGCATTACCTACAACACTATCCATTAACATTTAAGTTACGCGTAATAGTAACCGCTAAGTATGTAGATGAATTTACAACCTTCAGATTGTGTGATTTATCGTGCTATTGTAGCGTAACAATCTATTTCTTTTCATACTTGCATGGATGATCTCGCACTTTTCCTTAGTCAGAGACAACTTCCACTTTTCGCAGTATACAGATGTTTTGTCTAAATCATTTTGCAACTGTTCATGATCTTTTGAAGACTTTACTATATGGTAAATGAGAGCAACTTCTTCAAACAATCTAAGAGGGCTGCTCACATTGTCTCCTAAATCGTTTATAGAGATAGGAAACACTAGAGAGCTATGCTATAACACTTCACTGCGTACTGTGACCTTTCTGACAGTAAATAATGAATCCAGCCGCGCAACTGAAGCGGTATTTCACAGGCAAGCAATTTGATTAGAAGTCTCTTTGAGGAACGGGTCAAAACCTTTTGGAAATATGGGATCAATTTGAGATCCCCTATTGATAGCACTCATTACTTCGTGCGAATAGACAGATGTTTCACAAGAACGATATTTTCTGAATCTGTGTTGGTTATTTGTCAATAAATCATTTTCTTCAAAGTGATTCATAATTTCGAGACAGTATAAGCTCCAAAATCCTACTGCAAATCAACGTTAGTGATATGAATCAGTAATTGAGCGGAATACTCCTACCTCCTTCCTTTGGTGACTCCTGCAATTATCCAGTTCTTGTGTACGGATCTTTCTACAACTGAGCGGTTGTATAAGATTGCTAAATATGGGGCTGTTGTGGAAGCAACTCTAAAAACAACCTAATTGGTATACCATATGGACCAAAAGAGTTGCCTTTATTAAGTGATTTAAGCTGCTTTACTAGACCGAGGAATCTGGTTCTAAGTTACTTACGTTGGTAGTTGTTCTGGATTCGAATTCTGGAGCATTTACTTCGTCTCCTGTGCTTAAACGAGACTCAGAATGGCACCCTTGTATCGGCCGTGTCCCACATACTCCTCTCCTCTTAGCTCGTATGAAACCAGTTCCCCGAACGAACGACTAATGCGCCGTCACGATCGGTTAAGGTCACTCGCAAGCTACGAGAAAAAAAGCTCATTAGCAAAATAAAGAGCTTTCTTTTTCACGGCGTGGACAATGCGCTAGTACTTTTCTGTGCAGTTTATTTCCTACTGCGAACTGCTAAACGAAAGTAATATCGACTTTTTTGCGAAAATGACACTAATCTTTTTCTCTTTTTGTCTCATGACTAGTACTGCAAAGGGAAAGTGTCTCTTGTCTTCTCCGAAGCAGCCTCCCCTCCTTCCTTTTTATTCATCGTCCTTGCTGTTTCGGAGTAAAATTGGTGTGTATTTCCTTCACTGTGTAAGGTATCCCCACATATACTGTTCTCTTTATCCCATGCCATACCACCGTGTGTCTGCCAAGCAAGAGAGTGAGTGCTTCAAACGGTCTTCGCGCGAGCATCAACCAATGAGCGTTTATAAAAATGTTCACGGCAAGTGAAAGTGATTACGTGCACTGGCCTATGTTAAAGTGGCGCTATTCATACAAATCTTCGGTAGGCAACTACATATGTATAAAGTTTACAAGGGCGATTTTATTATATTCTATATGAAGAGTGATTTTTTTTGTTTTTTTTTTGTTTTTAGAAAGAAGTGAATTACCACGTCACTCGTGGGAATACGTAGATAAAGTGATGGTCTATATTAGTCTACCTATTTTGTTATCAAAACTTCTGTTTCTCAAAACGTAGGCGATCTCTACAGCTGATAAATGAAATTTGGGAACATGTCAGACGCCAGTTAAATCAAACTCCCTGACATGAAATTAATGGAATCAGTAGAGATGAAATCATTGAAAAGCAAAAGAGATGAAATCATATCTTAATTTAAATTAACAGTCCACGGTCCTATAGCCGCTGCCCCAGCTACTTCCCCACAGCCAGTGGAAGAATCTCCAGTTGTCTTCGGAAGTAGTGGCAGGAAAAATATCACTGAAACTGCAGATCTGAGGGTTCAGCAGAGCACGCTCGGATGGCCTCACTTGTTAAAGCGTCTTGTCAGCGTACTTGGGTTCGGCACAAATTCTCCTTTGTCATGATATATTCAAAAGCTACGTCCCATCTAGCTCTGCCAGACAGTAGCAACATGAAGAAAAGAGGATGGTGCGAATTCTAATACCTATACTGTGGCTCAACTGAGGACTAGATTTCCGTCTGATTAGAGTTGAGAAATTAGTAAATACATATACGATTATATTTCGTACACTCTCTTCTTTGGTCTCTAGCTGGATTAGGTCGCCATTCGTCCACAGAATCTTTCTGATGCAACTTACTTCTATCCGCAGACGATTACTACTGTGTCATTCGTACTCCTTACTCTTGTGTTACCTGCTTTGCAATGAAGTCAATAGTTTTACAGTTGATGAATTTTCGTTAAGTGGCTATACGTTACGCCGTCGGAGGATTAAATCCTAATCATCCTTCCTTTCACCGCCACAGCAACTCAACACTGCGTTGACGAGATGCAGCAGACTTTTCTGATAGCTATATACTAACTCGTTCCCTGACTGCTGTATTTCATAGACGTATGTTTTAATAATACTGGCACGCGACAGTTATCAATGGATGACAATTTTTCAACAATTAGCACGCATTGTTCGTTTACACGAGTAATAATAAGGTCGTTACATTGAAGTTAGTTACAGCGTTTATGGTTAATTTACTCGTGGTTATTGGTGAAGTTACTCAGTCTGAATGTAGCTGTTAAGCCATACTGCTCTCTACGTGTGGATGTCACTGTGTTAACGTACTGAACTACTTCCATGAGAACCGATCGTAGAAAATTTCCACCTTGCACTACTACAAGCATATTTTAAGATCGGAGCCTTGTACAAGGCAAAAACTAACAACTTTATCAGAAAATGAAGTTACAAAAATTGTTGAAAGGGCCTCCATAATGTGAGTCACGTAATTGTATCAATACCAATTTTTATGTTCTTAAATATACAGGGTGTCCATAATTAAAATTCCAGTTTCAAAACAGTGTAGAGAGAGAACCACTGGTCAGAATGACGTCAAATTTGAACAGAGTATTATATACACAGGGGAAACATGTAATAATAAAAAATGAAATTTTTACCAATGGATGGTGCTGTAAGCGTCATATCGTAAATGGGGTCGGCTACGAATGACAGATGAATCGCAATACGACGACTGTGGTTTGAGATACACATTACACCATCCACACTGTTCAACGTGCGCGACTGCACATGTTTGTAGTCAGTAGCTGCAGCACTGCTGGGTAAGCCCATCCAACACTCGAGGTTTTTAATTGTCCTGAAACCATAAACCACATAGAAATCAAAATGACATTGGCTTTTGATTGTCCTGGGTCAAAAACCGCATAAAAATCAACATAGCCGGCCGCGGTGGTCTAGCGGTTCTGGCGCTGCAGTCCGGAACCGCGGGACTGCTACGGTTGCAGGTTCGAATCCTGCCTCGGGCATGGGTGTGTGTGATGTCCTTAGGTTAGTTAGGTTTAAGTAGTTCTAAGTTCTAGGGGACTTATGACCTAAGATGTTGAGTCCCATAGTGCTCAGAGCCATTTGAACCATTTTTGAATCAACATGAATCGCGTTCTAATTTTCGCGAGACTGGCGCAAGATATGTTCAGTATGTTATCCACAGTTTCCTGCCACAAACTGAACCCGGAAAATAGAATGTTCCGCGACAGATCGTAGTGTCTCGGGGGTCACGTTCAGAATGGTTCGGGCAACACGTGCCTTCGATTCAGCTACGTTCGTAACTGGATCGCTGAACACAACTTCTTGCAGATAACCCCCCAGCCAGAAGTCGCACGGATTAAGATCAGGTGACCTGGGCGGCCAGGTTGTAGAGAAATGACGTTTGATAATTTAAGCATTTCCGACATTCCTCTGCTGCTTCACTCGCACTGCAATGCACAGAGCAGTGCCATGTTGCATAAAAATGATCTTCCTCACAGATCCACGATGTTAAAGTGTTGGATTGACGATGGTGCGGAAAGTACTCTCATAACATTTACGAATGTCACAGGATTCACAGCACTCATCTCCTCGAATAAATACGGCCCCACGATAAATGATGCCGTCAGTCCGCAACACATAGTCGCCTTTTCAGAATGATTTGATACAGGTTGATGTGCGTGCAGATTTTCTATTGCCCATATTCTAAAGTTCTGAGTATAGACATGCCCTTGGAGATGGACTTGTCTGCCCACAGAATGTTAATTATTGGCTGTACAATCGCAATAAAGTCATGAAATGTTTAATTGACTCTTTTCTTAGAACATGTTACGCGTTTCAGGATTACACCCATCTTCAGACATCACAAACTTCAACTCCTTCCTAACGAACTAGGCGTACAGCCTTGACAACTCAAAGAAAGTGTCAAATAACATATGACTATAACTGCGACACAAGCAGTTTTGAAGCAGAGTGTATACTGATCGCAGGCTTCAGACGGTATTTTATGTCCTTTATATCACAACTGCTTCAAAACTGCTTGTGTCGCAGTTATAGTCATATGTTACTGGACACGTTCTTTGAGTTGTCAAGGTTGGTTATTTTGGGGAAGGACACCAGACATCGAGGTCATCGGTCTCATCGGATTAGGGAAGGATGGGGAAGGAAGTCGGCCGTGCCCTCTGAAAGGAACCATCCCGGCATTTGCCTGAAGCGAATTAGGGAAATCACGGAAAACCTAAATCAGGATGGCCGGACGCGGGATTGAACCGTCGTCCTCCCGAAGTTGTCAAGGCTGTACGCCTGGTTGGTTAGGAAGGGGTTGAAGTTTGTGATGTCTGAAGATGGGTGTAATCCCGAAACGCGTAACATGTTCTAATAAAAGAGTCAGTTGAACGTCTCATGATTTTATTGCGGCTGTACAGCATTGGTTGCCAATTATTAACATAAAAATCATCGCAGGCCTCAGACGTGATTTTATGTCCTGTATATCATGTCTACAGAATGTTCCATGTGAATTCATTGTCTACTTCTATGCGAGTAAGAATTTCTGGAGCAAGCTTTCCTCTTACTTGCAGCTCAGCATGAAGCAACTCCTGACCATTGGCAATTTGTATGGATAGCAATGCAGGAGTTTCGTAAAATTTTGAGTACCGTGGTCATAGGCATGTCCAAAGTATGGGTAATCCCCTGCACTCTGCATATTTGCGTACCACCGCTCGACTCCTCTTGCAATGCTGCGACCACATCTTCGACAAACTTCGATCAACTGTCTTACTCCCTCTGCCTCATTTCATTTTAAAAAATTCAAATGGCTCGGAGCACTATGGGACTTAACATCTGCGGTCATCAGTTCCCTAGAACTTAGAACTACTTAAACCTAACTAACCTAAGGACATCACACACAGCCATACCCGAGGCAGGATTCGAACCTGCGACCGCAGCAGCAGCACGGTTCCGGACTGAAGCGTCTAGAACCGCTCGGCCACACCGGCCGGCGCACTTCAGCAGAACCTGTGTTTCCAAATTCTGTAATCATCTCCAGACCTTTATCAGACATCTGACCAATGCCGTTTTTCATACATTTAACTGTCCTGAACGTCTACAGGGCTACTGGCACGCAGTCAAAGAACTTCACCAGCGGCGTACGATCCTTCAGCGAGACAGTCATGTTGGGTGTCACGGATGCAAATTGACGAATAGTCATGCGCCGCGAGCGTGTCCTGTGCATATTCTGACGCTCATAGCGCCATCTATTACTCAATTTTTCTTCTATGACGTTTCCCCCTGCGTCAAAAATTTGCTGTTCAAATTCGACGCCATTGTCAGTAGAGTTTCCTTTTTTACAGCGTTTTGAAACTGAAATTTTAATTGTGAACATCCTGTATGTTGTAACGTTTGTTGAAAAATAGTGGTAATAGATCACTCACTTTCTCTCAACATTTCTGGAACAGTGCAACGATGAATTTTGTATGCAGCATGCTTAAGGTATGGTATACCCTCAAGCAAAATTCATGTGTCTGCAAATCAGGAGACCGAGGTCGCCACAACTCTTTCTAAGACATTTGTCCACGAAAACACTGGTCAGAAAAGAAATGGTGTGTTTGGCTGTAGAGCTCGAAAATTGTCCTGACGGAATCACTTTTACTAGTCTTCAGATATGTTTTTTAGCAAATTCGTGCACGATCTGTTACCAGCGCTCACTGATCACAGCACCATCAGCGACATAGACAAACATTCACGGTCCTAAATTTTGCACCCATTCGTCACAGTCATCTATACTAAATAGCTATACTTCAGGCATAAACCTCTCAAATCGCGAAGGTGTCAGTGACAATACAAGAAGAAAATCCAATTTGATGGTGATTCCCGTCAGGGTTCCTCGATCAAATATTTCAATAGAGCTTACCTTACATTTACGAGGAAAGTCTGTCGAAATCCCAGATTTTTTTCTTACTTGACTTTGATTCATTTACTCATATCGCTAACACTTTGGAGCTACGTAGAGGACATTTGCTTATAAATTTCGCACTAGAAATAATTTACCCATGTAACTTACAGCTAAGGATTCTTTACATGACATCATCTGTAGCTGGAAGAGAATATAAAATACAGAGCACAACAGGGCGTGGGGAAGATACACCAGGATATTACAGTGTTAATTTAATCATTATAATACACTAAATTTTGTTAACATATATTACTGTCTCGCATAAAATAAAAAACCGTATCTGTATGTAGATACCTTCATGAAACAGTAGGAACGGTGCAGTTGTTGGCCGGCAGATAGTGGGGCCATTAAAATTGCTACACCATGAAACATGACGTGCTACAGACGCGAAATGTAGCCGACAGGATGAAATTGCTGTGATATGCAAATGATTAGCTTTTCAGAGCATTCACACATGGTTGGCGCCGGTGGCGACACCTACAACCTGCTGACATGAGGAAAGTTTCCAACCGATTTCTCAAATGGCTCTGAGCACTATGGGACTTAACTTCTGAGGTCATCAGTCCCCTAGAACTTAGAACTACTTAAACCTAACTAACCTAAGGACAGCACACAGATCCATGCCCGAGGCAGGATTCGATTCTGCGACCGTAGCGGTCGCGCGGTTCCAGACTGTAGCGCCTAGAACCGCTCGGCCGCCCCGGCCGGCTTCCGATTTCTCATACACAAACAGCAGTTGACCGGCGTTGCCTGGTGAAACCCTGTTGTGATGGCTCGTACAAAGAGCAGAAATGCGTACCATCACGTTTCCGACTTTGATAAAGGTCGGATTGTAGCCAATCGCGATTGCGGTTTATCGTATCGCGACATTGCTGCTCTCGTTGGTCGAGATCCAATAAATGTTAGCAGAATATGGAATTGGTGGGTTCAGAAGGGTAATACGCCGTGCTGGATCACAACGGCCTCGTATCACTAGCAGCCGAGATGACAGGCATCTTATCCGCATGGCTGTAACGGATCGTGCAGCCACGTCTCGATCCCTGAGTCAACAGATGGGGACGTTTACAAACTCGAACGGTTCGACGAACGTTTGCAGCAGCATGGACTATCAGCTCGGAGACCACGGCTGCGGTTACTCTCTATGCTGCGTCACAGACAGGAGCGCCTGCGATGGTGTACTTAACGGCTAACCTGGGTGCACGAATGGCAAAAGGTCATTTTTTCGGATGAATCCAGGATCTGTTTACAGCATCACGATGGTCGCATCCGTGTTTGACGACATCGCGGTGAACGCACATTGGAAGCGTGTATTCGTCATCGCCATACTGGCGTATCACCCGGCGTGATGGTATGGGGTGCCATTGGTTACACGTCTCGGTCACCTCTTGTTCGCATTGACGGCACTTTGAATAGTGGACGTTACATTTGAGATGTGTTACGACCCATGGCTCTACTCCTCATTCGATCCCTGCGAAACACTACATTTCAGCAGGATAATGCACGACCGCATGTTGCAGGTCCTGTATGGGCCTTTCTGGATACAGATAATGTTCGACTGCTGCCCCAGTCAGCACATTCTCCAGATCTCTCAGCAATTGAAAACGTCTGGTCAATGGTGGCCGAGCAACTGGCTCATCACAACTCTTGATGAACTGTGGTATCGTGTTGAAGCTGCATGGGCAGCTGTACCTGTAGACGCCATCCAAGCTCTGTTTGAGTCAATGCCCAGGCGTATCAAGGCCGTTATTACGGCCAGAGGTGGTTGTTCTGGGTACTGATTTTTCAGGATCTATGCACCCAAATTGCGGGAAAATGTAATCACATGTCATTTCCAACATAAAATATTTGTCCATTGAATACCCGTTATCATCTGCATTTCTTCTTGGGTAGCTATTCTAATGGCCAGTAGTGTATTTCCTTTCCCCTCCCCAACAAAGTCAAGGTCATCACCCTAACCCTTTCGTAGAACAGTTCTGGTCTAGAGAAAGGATTCCCCCACTCGTCCCCTCTACACCTATGAAGTCATAATTCAGGACAGCACATTTATTTTAAGTTTAAAACAGCGGATGGTTAAAAAAATCCATGATGAGTCAATTGTGTGGAAGTTCTATGCTTGGTATCTGCGTCCGAGGGATGTCCTGAGCTAAGGCAATATAACTCGAGGTCACTTTGACACCCAATGGCAGCCCTCCCCCGCCCCCTTCCCACCACCCCCCTACCCGCGACCCACCGCCAAGCCAAGCGGCGAGCGGCGGGCGGCAGCTGCTCGCTAGCATACTCTGTAACTTTAAATGCATATCCTCTTGTAGAAAATAGATGTGCAATGAAAATGTGCCTGCACTTTTTATGGCTTAATGCCTAATGACAAGGAGCATGAACCACTAAAAGGCAAAATCTCGATTCTAGTGTTGTAATCCAGTGCCGGTGGCAGTGATATCAAGCAGAGATTACTTGCAACTGGTTTGCAGGTACAAGCAAATTTAAAAGATATGACCTGAGGCAACGTCATAATAAAATGACTTTATGTCGTAACTGACTTTGGAGTATATAAGAAGCTTTGACATCTGCATGTGGTCAGCATTCTTGGTGCCAGAAAGTGTCCACATTGTTTCCCCTACAGTGCTTAACATCCCTCAAACCCTTGGGAGGCAGACAAGCGACGAATTCTTTGATTTGTGGCTACTGGAGAACATGGAGAGTCTTGTTACTGATATCGGTAGTATCAAAAATGAGACGGCCCTTCGCAAGAACAATTTAA
Source organism: Schistocerca cancellata (assembly GCF_023864275.1). Taxonomy (NCBI): domain Eukaryota; kingdom Metazoa; phylum Arthropoda; class Insecta; order Orthoptera; family Acrididae; genus Schistocerca; species Schistocerca cancellata. Next base: position 681,068,241 of record NC_064628.1, read on the forward strand.
ACACCCATTACACAACCGTTCTATAACAATATTATGGTGGCTAAAATCTACGACCTAGTGTGTTAGAGAAGGGACGTTATGTGATGTTAAAGAAGGAAATGTGTATTTAACGGCTATCTGCGAGGTAAATACTCTTGTACGAGTGACTGGTAATGTGACTCAAAGAGGAATACTGGGAAATATTGGTAACCAAGCACTGGAAACCATTTCAAGACAGTATAAAAATTCTGTGTCTGTACAATACAAATTGTATCTGCCTGAAATGAAAATGTATGTTCTGGTGGACTAACTGCATGGAATATTCCAGCAGTTTCTAATACATGATATTACCTTGTTGACCTAGATATAACGTGAGATTTTTCTGGAATTTTTAACAAAATAGAGGTTTGTGATTGCCTAACATAGCATCACAACTTCGGCGTGCAGGAAGACTACCAAAGAAACAGCAATGTGATTAAAAGAACAATAAGAGAGTTGGAGTAGACTGTGTGATATTGGTCAGCTCTAATTGAAGGGAAAAGGCTTAACAAATTTATATGTCAAACCACAAGCCCGGAATGAACGAAGACAACGGTAACCATCTTATCACTTTTATAAAGTGCCCTGATATGCGCCTGCAACAGTTTACATCTTCACGGGATAAAGAACATGATAGTACCAGATTCAAGTTACGATTTATAACAACATGATCAGAGGTATGTTATATCCCGTAGAAGACTAAGTATATTAAACGTCAAAAAACAACATTTAAAATGTGCTTCAATGTGCTCTGTGACAATCGGTTCAGTGTGATATAAACGATCTGAAAACTTACTTAACAGTTGCTGTATTGTGTTTACAGTGCTTTACATTTCTTCTACTGGAGCAATAAGAACACATGAGAGTCGACCGGAGCACAAATAAATCTTACAAATAATCAAGACCAAGTAAAGACCATAAACAATGTTCTGTCTGTATATAGTTTTAATTATTTATCTGTAAACTATGTGCTACTTGTTAATCTAGTTAGCATTGTAAGTGTTTGTTATATTAAACAAGGAGAAACGTATTTTTGTTATTTAGGCTATTGTCTTGGATTGTACCGTCATATGTAGATACAACCAAATCATGATGTTTTAGAAGAATAATTTTATTACATAGGTTTTAAGAAAAAGAACCCACATATCTAACATACTTAAAACATTCCTTATTAAGGAAATTCCATCTTTAAATGCAGTTAATGCATTATGTGTATGTAAAAGAATACTGAAAATGGAAGATATCGAAGAAAAAAAAGCAAGCAGGAGAATTTGAAGAAACCGGTTGTCATTCAGGGAAAAAACATAAACAGTTGTTGTGGAAAGAACAAGCCATTGCAAATTACTTCAAAGAAAAATATGGATGCAACTGGGGAATTAAAAGAATTATAAGTACCAATGGAAATTAACCACATGTTGGAGTATTCGCAGTACATGATATAAACAGAGGTGAAAGATAGTCATGGGATAGCGATTTGCACATATACAGATGGTGGTAGTATCGCTTATGCAAGCAATAGAAGGGCAGTGTATTGGCGGACCTCTCGTTTGCACTCAGGTTGATTCTTGAGAAAAAGCTTCCGACGTGATTTTTGTCGCACCACGGGAATTAACAGACTTTGAACACGGTATGGTGGTTGGAGCTAGAATGGGACATTCCATTCGAAAATCTTCAGTGAATTCAGTATTCCGAGATCCACAGAATACCAAATTTCAGGCATTATTCTCACGGAGTGCAGCGGCGTTTGCGTAGAGTCGTCAATGTTAACAGACAAGTAACAGTCCCTGAAATAATCGGAAAAATCAATATGAGAGTTACGACGAACGTGTACTACTGGATAGTGCGACCAAATCGGGCATTAATTGGCTATGCCAGCAGAAGACCGATGCGAGTACCTCTGCTAACAACATGACATCGCCAGTCCTGGGCTCGTGACCATATCAGTTGGACTCTAGACGATTAGAAAAATCGTGGTCTGCTCAGATGAGCCCCGATTTCAGTTAATAAGAACTGATGGTATGGTTCGAGTGTGTGAAGACCGCACGAAGCCATGGAACCAAGTTGTCGACAAGGCACCGTCCAAACTGGAGGTGGCTTATTAGTGGTGTGGACTGTGTTTACCTGGAATGGGCTGGCTCCTCTGGTCCAATTGAAGCGATCATTGACTTGAAATGGCTATGACACAATTTTCAGCCATTCGTGGACTACAAGTTCCCAAAAAACAATGGAATTTTTATGGATGACAATGCGCCATGTCACCAGGCCACAGTTGTTCGCGATTGATTTGGAGAACATTCTGGACAGTCTGAGCGAATCATTTGGCCACTTGTTGAGTTCATGCTACGTCGAATTGCTGCATTACGCCGTGCAAAATGAGGTGAAACGTGATTTCAGGAGGTATCCCATGACTTTTGTCGCATCATTGTACTAGACATTTGTTAAATTACGAAAAATTTAATTATAAACATTCATCACCGTTGGGATCTGCTTTAAAATGGATGATTGCATTGTATATAAATGTTATGAACTGGACATTGTGCATGTAGCGTCATAAAAGTTATTCGCAGTCTTTAAAACCAAAGAGTCAATAAATTTTTAACTACTAATGGTCTGTCAAAGTAATAAAAAACCTGAAGTTCTAAGTATTTGGTGGACAAGAGTTGATGTGTTTAACAGTGTTATCCAGTGTGTCGAATTATTTACGATATAACATATCTGCTGAGAAATATGTGGGGCGAGCAGAAGTTGTATAACAATGAACATATGAGAGCCTGGAACTCTCGGATAAATATCTCCACATGTGCAGAACGTCTCAGAGGCAATCACAATGCAACCTCTAAGGAAGAAGACATGAAAATAATCAGAATAAACAATAAAAACACCTTCTGACCCTGCAAGAAAAGTGTCATACACAAAACCAAAGCAGAAGAGAAAACCCTTTTATACAACCGTGTGTGCATAACCCACAACTCACTATTCACAATAACAGAGAAAATATTAGATTAGCCTCCAACAGACGATAGTCAGAACAATGCTACGCTGCTCATTTCTGCTCGTTCTTTCCTGACCCCCTCCAAATAATACCTAAATAAAAAAATCCAGTCGCCTGATTACTTAGAACCCTTCACTCACTTTCTGAGAGATGCTTGGTCCACATTTAACGCTCTGCAACCATTTTCCCAAACTGCTTAAATCACAGTCTGGTACATAATGTTAATATCTCTGCAGTATCCGTGTCATCACATTACACATAAAAGAGCACGCGCACACACGCATGCGTCCATACGCACACGAGAGAGGGAACAGAATGGAACAGTCGTTGCGCTGGTAGTACTTACAAACTCAAATTAACATGGACAAGGCAAGTGAACAACGGAAATAGCTCACGGTTTTCATACGAAAACCTTTGTTCTTGCCAGATCAGTAGTGGTGTTCCTCAGCAGTTAGCTAACGAAACACACAAAACAACATAGAGATCTCGACGCGAATGTGCGTCTGTTTTATAACTGAGGCGACAGTGCAGCATCTAACCTATGACCAAATAAGAGGAAACACATTTTGGCAGATTAACAAAAAATAACGAAAAAGTTCTGACGTGAACTTTTTGTAAACAGTAAATGTCTCACGTAAAAAAGGGGAAAAACAGCAGAGCTGTGTTATTTCAGATTACATCTACTAAAGATACATTGATACTAAAGATGAAACAAGAGTGGAACCTAAACATTAGATTCCAGAAAAAAGACGTTTGAATATGTAAAACGAATAAGTGGCCAATATGTGAGTGCCATTTCTTCAGTTCCATATAAGACATATCCAGAATTATGACAATGTAACACAGTGAGAAGCAGGGTTCATACACTGAAGCGCCGAAGAAACTGGTATAGGCATGAGTATTCAAATACAGTAATATGGAAACAGGCAGAATACGGCGTTGCGGTCGGCAAAGCCTATATAAGACAACAAGTGTCAGGCGCAGTTGTTTGACCGGTAACTGCTGCTACAACGGCCTGTTATCAAGATTTAAGTGAGTTTGAAAGTGGTGTTATAGTTGTTGCACGAGCGATGGGACACAGCATCTCCGAGGTAGCGATGAAGTGAGCACTTCCCAGTACGACCAATTAACTAGTGCATCGTGAGTATCAGGAATCAGGTAAAACACCAAATCTCCGACATCCCTGCGGCCTGAAAAACTTCCTACAAGAACGGGACCAACGACGACTGAAGAGAATCTTTCAACGTGACAGAAGTGCAACCCTACCGCAAATTGCTGCAGATTTCAATGCTGGGCCATCAACGAGTATCAGCGTATGAACCATTCAACGAAACATAGATATGGGTTTTCGGAGCCGAAGGCCCACTCATGTACCAATGGACGACACGAAGCTTTACGCTTCGCCTGGATCCATCACCTCCGACATTGGACTGTTGATGACCTGGACACATGTTGTGGGGTCAGACGACTCTCGTTTCAAATTGTATCGAGTGGATGGACGTGTACGGGTATGGGGACAACCTCATGAATCCAAGGACCCTGCATGTCAGCGGGAGACTACTGTTCAAGCTGGTGGAGGTTCTGTAATGGTGTGGGGCGTGTGCTGTTGGAGTGATTTGTGACCTCTGATCCGTCTTGATACGACTGACAGGTGGAAAGTAAATAAGCTTCCTGTCTGATCACCTGCATCCACTCATGTCCATTGTGCATTCCGACGGACTTGGGCAATTCCAGCAGGACAATGCGACACCCCACAAGTCCTGAATTGGTACAGAGTAGCTCCAGGAACATTATTCTGAGTTTAAGCACTTCCTTTAACCACCAAACTCCAAAGACATGAACATTATTTAGCACATCGTCGACGACTTGCAACGTGCTGGTCAGAGGAGATCTCCACCCTCTCTTACGGATTAGGGATACTACTGCAGGATTCATGGTGTCAGTTCCCTCCAGCACTATTTCAGACATCAGTCGAGTCCATGCCATGTGTGCTCGCGGGGGCCCTATACGATATTACGCAGGCTTGCCAGTTTCTTTGGCTCTTCATTGTACCTAGCTATAGCGATTAGGTTTTCGATGGCTTTCTCAAATCACGGGAAACAAACATTGGGCTCTTTAGTCATAAAATGGCTCTGATCAATATGCGACTTAACTACTGAGGTCATCAGTCGCCTAGAACTTAGAACTAATTAAAACTAACTAACCTAAGGACATCACACATATCCATTCTCGAGGCAGGATTCGAACCTGCGACCGTAGCGGTGACTCGGCTCCAGACTGTAGCGGCTAGAACCGCACGGCCACTCCGGCCGGGGCTCTTTAGACCAATCTGCGATTCTACATCTACATCTACATTTATACTCCGCAAGCCACCCAACGGTGTGTGGCGGAGAGCACTTTACATGCCACTGTCGTTACCTCCCTTTACTGTTCCAGTCGCGTATAGTTCGCAGGAAGAACGACTGTCTGAAAGCCTCCGTGCGCGCTCGAATCTCTCTAATTTTACGTTCGTGATCTCCTCGGGAGGTATAAGTAGGGGGAAGCAATATATTCGATACCTCATCCAGAAACGCATCATCTCGAAACCTGGACAGCAAGCTACACCGCGATGCAGAACGCCTCTCTTGCAGAGTCTGCCACTTGAGTTTGCTAAACATCTCCGTAACGCTATCACGGTTACCAAATAACCATGTGACGAAACGCGCCGCTCTCCTTTGGATCTTCTCTATCTCTTCCGTCAACCGGATCTGGTACGGATCCCACACTGATGAGAAATACTCAAGTATAGGTCGAACGAGTGTTTTGTAAGCCACCTCCTTTGTTGATGGACTACATTTTCTAAGGACTCTCCCAATGAATCTCAACCTGGTACCCGCCTTACCAACAATTAATTTTATATGATCATTCCACTTCAAATCGTTCCGCACGCATACTCCCAGATATTTTACAGGAGTAACTGCTACCAGTGTTTGTTCTGCTATCATGTAATCATGCAATAAAGGATCCTTCTTTCTATGTATTCGCAATACATTACATTTGTCTATGTTAAGGGTCAGTTGCCACTCCCTGCACCAAGTGCCTATCCGCTGCAGATCTTCCTGCATTTCGCTACACTTTTCTAATGCTGCAACTTCTCTGTATACTACAGCATCATCCGCGAAAAGCCGCATGGAACTTCCGACACTATCTACTAGGTCATCTATATATATTGTGAAAAGTAATGGTCCCATAACACTCCCCTGTGGCACGCCAGAAGTTACTTTAACGTCTGTAGATGTCTCTCCATTGATAACAACATGCAGTGTTCTGTTTGCTAAAAATTCTTCAATCCAGCCACACAGCTGATCTGATATTCCGTAGGCTCTTACTTTGTTTATCAGGCGACAGTGCGGAACTGTATCGAACGCCTTCCGGAAGTCAAGGAAAATAGTTTCTACCTGGGAGTCTGTATCTAATATTTTCTGGGTCTCATGAACAAATAAAGCGAGTTGGGTCTCACACGATCGCTGTTTCCGGAATCCATGTTGATTCCTACATAGTAGATTCTGGGTTTCCAAAAACGACATGATACTCGAGCAAAAAACATGTTCTAAAATTCTACAACAGATCGATGTCAGAGATATAGGTCTATAGTTTTGCGCATCTGCTCGACGACCCTTCTTGAAGACTGGGACTACCTGTGCTCTTTTCCAATCATTTGGAACCTTCCACTCCTCTAGAGACTTGCGGTACACGGCTGTTAGAAGGGGGGCAAGTTCTTTCGTGTACTCTGTGTAGAATCGAATTTATATCCCGTCAGGTCCAGTGGACTTTCCTCTGTTGAGTGATTCCAGTTGCTTTTCTATTCCTTGGACACTTATTTCTATGTCAGCCATTTTTTCGTTTGTGCGAGGATTTAGAGAAGGAACTGCAGTGCGATCTTCCTCTGTGAAATAGCTTTGGAAAAAGGTGTTTAGTATTTCAGCTTTACGCGTGTCATCCTCTGTTTCAATGCCTTCATCATCCCGGAGTGTCTGGATATGCTGTTTCGAGCCACTTACTGATTTAACGTAAGACCAGAACTTCCTAGGATTTTCTGTCAAGTCGGTACATAGAATTTTACTTTCGAATTCACTGAACGCTTCACGCATAGCCCTCCTTACGCTAACTTTGACATCGTTTAGTTTCTGTTTGTCTGAGAGGTTTTGGCTGCGTTTAAACTTGCAGTGAAGCTCTCTTTGCTTTCGCAGTAGTTTCCGAACTTTGTTGTTGAACCTCGGTGGGTTTTTCCCGTCCCTCACAGTTTTAGTCGGCACGTAACTGTCTAAAACGCATTTTACGATTGCCTTGAACTTTTTCCATAAACACTCAACATTGTCAGTGTCGGAACAGAAATTTTCGTTTTGATCTGTTTGGTAGTCTGAAATCTGCCTTCTATTACTCTTGCTAAACAGATAAATCTTCCTTCCTTTTTTATATTCCTATTAACTTCCACATTGAGAGATGCTGCAACGGCCTTATGATCACTGATTCCCTGTTCTGCACTTACAGAGTCGAAAAGTTCGGGTCTGTTCGTTATCAGTAGGCCCAAGATGTTATCTCCACGAGTCGGTTCTCTGTTTAATTGCTCGAGGTAATTTTCGGATAGTGCACTCAGTATAATGTCACTCGATGCTCTGTCCCTACCACTCGTCCTAAACACCTGAGTGTCCCAGTCTATATCTAGTAAATTGAAATCTACACCTAAGACTATAACATGCTGAGAAAATTTATGTGAAATGTATTCCAAATTTTCTCTCAGTTGTTCTGCCACTAACGCTGCTGAATCGGGAGGTCGGTAAAAGGAGCCAATTATTAACCTAGCTCGGTTGTTGACTGTAACCTCCACCCATAATAATTCACAGGAACTATCCACTTCTACTTCACTACAGGATAAACTACCACCAACAGCGACAAACACGCCACCACCGGTCGCATGCAATCTATCCTTTCTAAACACTGTCTGTGCCTTTGTAAAAATTTCGGCAGAATTTATCTCTGGCTTTAGCCAGCTTTCTGTACCTATAACGATTTCAGCTTTGGTGCTTCCTATCAGCGCTTGAAGTTCCGGTACTTTACCAATGCAGCTTCGACAGTTTACAATTGCATTACCGATTGCTACTTGGTCCCCGCATTTCCTGACTTTGCCCCGCACCCTTTGTGCCTGTTGCCCTTTCTGTACTTGCCCAAGGCCATCTAACCTAAAAAACCGCCCAGTCCACGCCACACAACCCCTGCTACCCGCGTAGCCGCTTGCTGCGTGTAGTGGACTCCTGACCTATCCAGCGGAACCCGAAACCCCACCACCCTATGGCGCAAGTCGAGGAATCTGCAGCCCACACGGTCGCAGAACCGTCTCAGCCTCTGATTCAGACCCTCCACTCGGCTCTGTACCAAAGGTCCGCAGTCAGTCCTGTCGACGATGCTGCAGATGGTGAGCTCTGCTTTCATCCCGCTAGCGAGACTGGCAGTCTTCACCAAATCAGATAGTCGCCGGAAGCCAGACAGGATTTCCTCCGATCCATAGCGACACACATCATTGGTGCCGACATGAGCGACCACCTGCAGATGGGTGCACCCTGTACCCTTCATGGCATCCGGAAGAACCCTTTCCACATCTGGAATGACTCCCCCCGGTATGCACACGGAGTGCACATTGGTTTTCTTCCCCTCTCTTGCTGCAAGTACCAAAAACACGCAAAGAAATTAATTAAACTATGTAACAAATAAGTGAGCTAGGAGTATACGACTTTCTGCTGGCAGCTGCTTATCCAACGGCAGCAGAGAGCACACTGGCTGTGACCAACCGACACTGGCCGTTCAAAACAAAAACAGAAGACAGACGACTACGCGAATTTACACTATTCAGGTACTAAAACGCGATGCTACAACTCTCAAATACTATAATACGCCCGAAATTTATGAATTAAACAATGCAAGTACCAAAAACACGCAAAGAAATTAAGAATTAAACTATGTAACAAATAAGTGAGCTAGGAGTATACGACTTTCTGCTGGCAGCTGCTCATCTAACGGCGGCAGGGAGCACACTGGCTGTGACCAACCGACACTGGCCGTTCAAAACAAAAACAGAAGACAGACGACTACGCGAATTTACACTATTCAGGTACTAAAACGCGATGCTACAACTCTCAAATACTATAATACGCCCGAAATTTATGAATTAAACAATGCAAGTACCAAAAACACGCAAAGAAATTAATTAAACTATGTAACAAATAAGTGAGCTAGGAGTATACGACTTTCTGCTGGCAGCTGCTTATCCAACGGCGGCAGAGAGCACACTGCGTGATTGTGCTTTGTGGTGATACACAGTATACCAGTCCAGAGGAATGGTTTGTATTCCTAAGCGTTCTTACCAACGAATGATAGTAGAGAACAAATATTGTGCGAATTTCTTATTTTGTTTGCATATAGCGAACAGTCCCGAGGGGGAATCTGCAGGATGGAGCGCTGATCAAGAGAGGAAACTGAAACGGCAGGGAACATGAGAGTGACAGAGTGGATGGTGTTGGTGGTTTTACTAGACAAATCTCAGTTCACCATTTATTAAGTGATGAAATAAATATAAGCATTACAAATAATTATAAAAGCGATTTCACCCTGACTGATCACAACAGTTTGATCTCCAGGCCATAAGACAAGAAATGTTAAAAGCACAGCCTTAGTTAGGAATATACTTAAGGACATTTGACTATAAGAAGATGAATATTTGGTCTTACAACTGGTAGTAAAATTTGTGTGGCTGTAATTTCTCATGCACATTGTACAGAAAACAAAAGATCTCAGACATGCGAACTATTAAGTCACATAGCTTCACGAAAGGTGATGACAAAAATGAATGCAAATGATCAATGTGAAACCCAACACTGCTATGACAAATATTTAAATTTACTGCACATTACGACCAGTGATACTTTATGCTTGTGAATTGTGAAAAGCATTTACGAGCAATCACCAACTATAAAATAAGTGTTCACGTAAAAGCGCATACGTCGGCCGGAGTGACCAAGCGGTTCTAGGCACTACAGTCTGGAACCGCGCGACCACTACGGTAGCAGGTTCGAATCCTGCCTCGGGCATGGATGTGTGTGATGTCCTTAGGTTAGTTAGGTTTAAGTAGTTCTAAGTTCTAGGGGACTGATGACCTCGGCAGTTAAGTCCCATAGTTCTCAGAGCCATTTGAACCATTTTTTGAATAAAATCATACAAAGCTTATGTACATTAGTTAGATTAAACTTAGCGCAACTAGAACACTAAACGTTACAGAACAGAGTGGTGACACATTTAAGAGCAGGCAAATTCTTTAAAAATAAATATCCAACATAAAATTCCGAAAAAAAGAACGTACATATCGTGTCTACCAACTAGATTAACGCACATCGAAATATTCACACAATCCAAGCGCAACTGACACACTAAAAGTTACAGAGCTGAACGGTAAAATGGAAATGCCGTGTGGCTAGGGCCTCCCGTCGGGTAGACCGGTCGCCTGGTGCAAGTCTTTCGAGTTGACGCCACTTCGGCGATTTACGTGTCGTTGGGGATGAAATGATAAGGACAATACAACACCCAGTCCCTGAGCGGAGAAAATCTCCGAGCCAGTCGGGAATCGAACTCGGGCCGTTAGGTGTGACATTCTGTCGCGCTGACCACTCAGTTACCAGGGGCGGGCAGCTAAACGGTAGGAACCAGCCATCAACAGCTTCACATATTTGGAAGCAGCTACTACACAACTCCAGCGCTACAAGCGCAGTACACATTTAACAGTACTGGAATGTCGAGAAGTTTCACATTTTAACCTCTCAATAAACATAGTGTCATTTGCAGTACATAACCCGCATGGACGCAGACACTGGTAGACAACCGAGAAGCCAAGCTAATTCAACCAACAGGAGCAAACAAGAAGGAAGTTTCACATTCGAAAAAGATCATATACTTCTACTAGATCCCACACGCACTGAGATACACAGTTTAACAAGAACAGGGGCGGCAGGCAACACCAACACAACTTAATGAACTAGACAAACGGCACATCAAATGCTCTAGAAAAATACGGTGCCACACGAACCACAGTGGAAGACGATCGACCTCTTGTAGCTGTAGTTGAGCACCATGTTAATTGATGCCGTCACTTAGTAATCCACACCAATAGGGATGTGACAGACATAGTATTTACCAGCGTGCCTTACCCCATGCGCGGCAGTGAGAAAGTGATGGTGATGTTCGGTTTGTAGGGCGCTCATACAAAGTCCCAATTTTTTCACAGACCAATTTTTATACTACCCAATCTAGCCACTGTCACGAATGATGATGACGATGATGATGTTGATAACACACCCAGTCCCCGTGCAGATAAAATCCCCAACCCGGACGGGAATCGAACCCAGGACCTCGTGATCCAGAGGCAGCAACGCTAGCCTCTAGACCACGAGCTGCGGACAGTGAGAAAGTGACACTCTGATAGCTTACAGCCATTACTGATAAGCTCACAGTGCTCATCCGGGCGTCTTATTTCTGTACACAGCACGAAAGTAATCACAGCAGACAGCCTGCCTTCAGTACTGGAAATGCTACAACATCCGTACGGGTGAAAACTAGATAAACTTGACATCAAGGGCTCTAGAAAAATACACACCAGCACACGAACCATTATAGGAGACAAAACAATGCTATTCCCACACATGATCGACCTCTTGTGTCCTCCCCGTAGCTGAGTGGTCATCGCGACGGACTGTCATACCTAACGGCCCAGGTTCGATTCCCGTCTGGGTCGGAGATTTTCTCCGCTCAGGAACCGGGTGTTGTGTTGTCCTTATCATCATCATTTCATATCCATCGACGCACAAGTCACCGAAGTGGCGTACACTCGAAAGACTTGCACCGGTCGAACGATCTACCCGACGGGAGGCCCTAGCCACACGGCATTTCCATCGACCTCTTGTAACTGTAGCTGAGCACCATGCTAGCTGCTGCCAACACTTTGAAACCCACACCAACTGGGATGTGACAGACATAGTATACACCAGCGTGCCATACCCCACAAACAGCAGTGTGAAAGTGGCAAGCTGACAGCCATTACTGTTAAGTTCACAGTGTCCATCTGGGCGTCTTACTTCGTACACAGCACGGGTAGACAGCCTGAATTCAATACTGGTTACGCTACGATATGAGAAGTGGCAGACAAACGAACAGCCTGCGCTAGCCTAACATGATCCAGCGCTGCCCTCATCACCGAAGGTCGCGGCCACAGCTTCCGCACACGAGCTGGCTGCTACTCAAGGTGCTCGAGTGGACCACGTGTTCCCTTCCACGTCCGTAAACCTACTCCTGACTGAGAGCCCTCTACAGCTGTCGCTGCTGCACATCTACATCGGTCAGAGATAACGACCTCCAGAGCACACTCATGGCAAGGCTCTCTGAAATCCATTCCCAGAGGCGTGCCGAAAGAGTTCAGAAGTTCCTGTGTGGCCGCGAATTAATGCTACACGATCAAAAGTATACGGACACCTACCATTGGACATCGATAGAAAGTACGTCCACGCTTAGCCTTTATGACGGCTTGAACATTTCTGGGGAAACTTTCAGTGATATTTCTGAATGTTTGTGGAGAAATGGCTGCCCATTATTCCTCAAGATTCAACTATCTGTGGAACGTCAGTATGAATCTATCGTTCTTTGTGTAAGCTTGACGTTTGATGTTACCTGAACGATATTGTAAATTTTTGTGAACAATATTATCGGTCTGTGCACGACAGTTCACGGTACCAGTATGTTCCAAATAGCCCCGCGAGAACATGCAATTTTTCAAGGGGCCACACCTCGGGTTCTGCTGACCACAGAGATAAGACGTAAAGTGTTTTGGATAGGTCTTTGCCTAGCAATCATTTGTATACCTATCGGAAGAATGTGCATACTGCAGCTTTCGTACAGAACAGGGTCAAAATTCAAACGTTACACACTTCCTCCAGCCCAGGCAAACTACACTACTGGCCATTAAAATTGCTACACCAAGAAAAAATGCAGTTGATAAACGGGTATTCATTGGACAAATATATTATACTAGAACTGACTGTGATTACATTTTCACGCAATTTCGATGCATAGATCCTGAGAAATCTGTACCCAGAACAACCACCTCTGGCCGTAATAACGGCCTTGATACGCCTGGGCATTGAGTCAAACAGAGCTTGGATGGCATTTACAGGTATAGCTGCCCATGCAGCTTCAACACGATACCACAGTTCATCAAGAGTAGTGACTGGCGTACTGTGACAAGCCAGTTGCTCGGCTACCATTGACCAGACGTTTCCAGTTGGTGGGAGATCTGGAGAATGTACTGGCCAGGGCAGCAGTCCAACATTGTCTGTATCCAGGAAGGACCGTACAGGACCTGCAACATACGGTCGTGCATTGTCCTACTGAAATGTAGGGTTTCGCAGGGATCGAATGAAGGGTAGTGCCACGGGTTCAAAAAATGGCTCTGAGCACTATGGGACTTAACATCTACGGTCATCAGTCCCCTAGAACTTAGAACTACTTAAACCTAACTAACCTAAGGACATCACACAACACCCAGTCATAACGAGGCAGAGAAAATCCCTGACCCCGCCGGGAATCGAACAAGGGAACCCGGGCGCGGGAAGCGAGAACGCTACCGCACGACCACGAGCTGCGGACTGTGCCACGGGTCGTAACACATCTGAAATGTAACGTCCACTGTTCAAAGTGCCCTCAGTGCGAACAAGAGGTGACCGATACGTGTAACCATCACACAGGGTGATACGCTAGTATGGCGATGACGAATACACGCTTCCAATGTGCGTTCACCGCGATTTCGCCAAACACGGATGCGACCATCATGATGCTGTCAACAGAACCTGCATTCATTCGAAAAAATGACGTTTTGCCATTCGTGCACCCGGGTTCGTCGTTGAGTACACCATCGCAGGCGCTCCTGTCTGTGATGCAGCATCAAGGGTAACCGCAGCCATGGTCTCCGAACTGATTGTCCATGCTGTTGCAAACGTCGTCGAACTGTTCGTGCAGATGGTTGTTTCCTTGGAAACGTCCCTATCTGTTGACTCAGGGATCGAGACGTGGCTGCACGATCCGTTACAGCCATGCGGATAAGATGCCTGTCATCTCGACTGCTAGTGATACGAGGCCGTTGGGATCCAGCACGGCGTTCCGTTTTACCCTCCTGAACCCACCGATTCCATGTTGTGCTAACAGTCATTGGATCTCGACCAACGCGAGCAGCAATGTCGCGGTACGATAAACCGCAATCGCGGTAGGCCACAATCCGACCTTTATCAAAGTCGGAAACGTGATGGTACGCATTTCTCCTCCTTAAACGGGGCATCACAACAACGTTTCATCAGGCAACGCCGGTCAACTGCTGTTTGTGTATGAGAAATCGGTTGGAAACTTTCCTCATGTCAGCACGTTGTAGGTGTCGCCGCCGGCGCCAACTTTGTGTGAATGCTCTGAAAAGCTAATCATTTGCATATCACAAATTATTCTTCCTGTCGGTTAAATTTCGACTCTGTAGGACGTCATTTTCGTGGTGTAGCAATTTTAATGGCCAGTAGTGTAAATAAATAAAATGTCGTGTGAGTAGGGCCTCTCGTCGGGTAGACCGTTTGCCGGGAGCAAGTCTTTCGATCTGACGTCACTTCGGCGACTTGCGCGTCGGTTGGGAATGAAATGATGATGATTAGGACAACACAACACCTAATCCTTGAGCGGAGAAAATATTCGACCCTGCCGGGAATCGAACCCGGGCCCTCAGGATTGACATCCTGTCGCTCTGACCACTTTTTTAAATTTTGTATTTGTGTTCGTTGTTGATCGATGTGTTTGGTCGTTGCAGATGGCACATGACATCCGTTAAATTCCGTTTTCTTGATCTTTCCAATCAGGTTTTTTGTTACAGAGGCCAACTAACGCTCGGACCGAACACGCTGAGCTACTCTGTCGGCTCCACTCAGCTACCGGGGCGTACCCAGGCAAACTGAACAAATCACTTGTTTCATCCGCATTATGTGTGGTCTGGAGTGGACCTTAGGCGTCTTATGGAGGCACCATTTGTTCACGGGAACCAAGAAAAAAACTGATCTTTGGGTACGAAAAGTACCACTTGTGGGAATCCCCACTTCTATCATTTCTGTTCATGGCAGATCGTCGAAATTTTTACCATATGTTCTTAAAATGATATTATCGGGGAACTTCGATACTTTTTTTAAGCCACTATTCGTTACGGAGATCAAGTGGTTCAAAATTACGGTACTCTACAAAAACCGCAAAAACTAGTTTTAGCCGTTTTTGCACCATGGGTCACAATTATCTAAAAAACTAACCATAGTAAATGGCTCAAATTTTAACTCTACGTTTTTCAACATTTATTCACACTTTCGAAAATATGTATCCGTTAAGATACAGCCGAAAAACCATAATTCGTCGGTACCAAAAGTACTATTTGTAGGGAGGCTATCTCTATAATTTCTATTCAAGGCAAATATTCGACATTTTTACATGTTTTAAAAATGATTTTCTTGGGGAAGTTTGAATGTTTCTTTCAACAGCATTATCAGGTACTGAGATTCAGAGCTTCGAAGTTACTGTGCTTACGAGTGTAATATAGGCATTTAATACCCGTCTGAAGTTTAATTGTAGTGTTAATTGATCAGGTGAACACACGGCAAGGTTTCTAGGGTCGTCAAAGGGTTCTGAGGTCACCATCCTATGCTTACAGTCAGTATTTCTCCACCAATGAACTTTGACTCACTGACTGTATAATGGGTAATCCGCTCCTATACAGATATAGGGAAATTGGCACTGCGACGACGAAAAATGGGCTTAAACGGGTGTTTACGTGCATGAAAAGAACTTAAAATGACTGCCAAAAATTAGGTAAACCTGAAAGACAAAACTATTCAAATTCAGTAAAATACTTCTAATAAACATTTTTCTCTTTTAAGACACATTATGAGAAACACGTTTTCGATGAAATGCGATTGATTCGCTAAGTGAACAAAAAAAAAAAAAATAAAGCAAACGATTTTGTGTTCATCTTATATTATGCGCACTTGTTTGTTGTTTATATATATCAAAGTATACAAATGTGTCTGCCTGTATAAACAAATTGTCAAAAATTTACTGAGCTGTAGAATTCGTTTTATATAAGCAGCACATCCTGCTGTATCAGGAAAAAGAAGAGAACCATCAGAAAAATGCTCCCGTCGGAGCACACAAAAAGCCAGCATGTTCTTCTTCAAAAGACACAGACAGTGAAGTGGGGAACCATCTGCCTTCATCCTCACACCGCCTTCATCACAAAAACTTTGTCATGGGAACATATTCGCTTTTTTTTTTTTTTTTTTTTTTTTTTTCCTGAAAGAAAGCAGCAGAGAGGCATCGATGACGGGTGAGAGAGGAGCCTGGGCCAGTGTGAAAGAAAGAGAAAGGAGACAGCGGAAATGAAAAATACAGATAAATGGAGACCATACGAGGCTTCGGAGGTCTGGACCCTTCCAGATAGGCGAATTGTAACACTCAGGTACAGGGAGGGCACGTTTTGGACGGAAATGATGCAAAAATAAATTGGAGCCTCCGGAGTTTTTGAGCTGCCGAGGTATAGTATTTAGAAACAACAGCCGCGGGAAACAAATACAAAAGCAGACGTATAAGTGAGAGAGGAAACATTCGGCAGTAGGATATACCGTAAAACAGGTGCAGTCATCCTTTTTTCCTGTCCACCTCTTTCGCAGCCCCGTTAGTGGTGAAATTTTCTAGCCCCCAACCGGTTCCACAAAAGTGTTGATTTATATAATAGGGAAGTTACTTTACCTTCTAAAATTTACAAAGCAGAGTTAAGCAAGTATTTTTTTTTAATCATCAGTCTTCTGACTCGTTTGATGCGGCCAGCCACGAATTTCTCTCCTGTGACAACGTCTTCATCTCATAGTTGCATTTGCAACCTCTGTCCTCACTTATCTGCTGGATGTATGCAAATCTCTCTCTTCTTCTACAGGTTTTGCTCTCTACAGCTCCCTCTAGTACCATGGAAGTCAGTCCCTGGCGTCTCAACAGATATTCTATCATCCTGCCCCTTCTCTTTGTCAGTGTTTTCTACATATTCCTTTCTCTCCAATTCTGCGCACAACGTCTTCATTCCTTAGCTTATCGGCCCACCTAATTTTCAACAGCAAGTTACATCATATTATAATAATTACTTACCAAATACTTTACATAAAAATTTTGTGAAATCCCAATGACAATGTTTTTAAAACTCCTACCGCCTGCCGCTCATTGTGTAGCCTGGAGCGTACGCTAGTGGGCGGTGGGGACATAGTTGACTAACACTGCTGTAAATAAATGGGAGAAAGACTCGACGTTAGGAGACAAATGTAGTGCCAGTGGGAGCGGGATACTGACTATGGAGGCTTAACTACGAAGAGGGACTGGGTTAAAGGATTCAGAATGTTCTGCGTTACGAGAGTGCGAATACGTTCGCATGCCAAAATTTTTTGTGAGGGAGGTGGATTGAGTATTGAGGCAGTTGGTTTCTCACTCTTCTGTCAGTGCCTTTAAAAGGCATCTAGATAAGTTCTCCTTTTTTGAGCTTCTATGGGAGCATTTTTCCGCTAGTGGGAAATATGTCCGAAAACAATCCGCATAATTATTCAGGAAATGTAGAAGTTACTGTATTGCTTTTGCTTCCAGACAGAATTCATCGCCGCGTAGAAGAAGTCTTTTATTGCTGCATCCAAGGCATTGTCTGAAGAAAGTAAGAGATTCACAACTAACCCAACTAAAACACTACAATTCAGTCTCTAATGAACTGGTACCTCGTACCACAACTAGCATCTTCTCTCCCTGTTCCACTCCCAAACAGAACGAGCACCAGCGGCACACACGGCTGCTTCAGCCTGAGAAATCTGCAGGGCTGGCCGCAGTGGCCGAGCGGTTCTAGGCGCTTCAGTCTGGAACGGCGCGACCGCTACGGTCGCAAGTTCGAATCCTGCCTCAGGAATGGATTTGTGTGATGTCCTTGGGTTAGTTAGGTTTAAGTAGTTCTAAGTTCTAGGGGACTGATGACCTCAGATGTTAAGTCCCGTAGTGCGCAGAGACATTTGAACCATTTGAACTGGTGATGGAACCTATGCGTTAGCAGTCTGTCACTTATCCACTTTTTTCCGCCCCTTACAGCCCATCTTTCGCTCACCAAAATCGTCTTCGTCGATGTGATGCTTCCTCACGTAACATTATTTTACTTTTTCTTTGTATTTTTAAACTTAGGTGATTTGGTTTACTTCTTTCTGCTTAAAATACTCAGTATTGGCCGCAGATAAATGCAAGCTGAAATAAAGGAACATGACATATGATGTCTTTACGTACTTGAAATTATTTTCTATTTCATAAACATGAACGTCCGTTCCTCGAAAACAAAAGAAAGTAATGCACCAAACTGAAAACGAAAGATGCTTTTCCTCAATGGAAGTAATACCTGATTTTACAGCTGTTGTGTCTCCACAGTAGTTATCAAATAAACGTATAAATAAATAAGCGTTAAAGTTTAGTTCTAAGTATGGACAGCGCTTTTTACCCATGAAAGTGGTAACTGCAACAATTTTTTTCCTTTACAGTTTTTATTTACTTGGTCATTCACGTTCTGCTTTCCTCGGAATGGCATTTACGAGGCCAGTTACGTGGAGACTTCGGACAGTAAGTCACACATGACGTCCCTCGCGGAGACTATTGCGTAAAAGGAGTGGCACACTGTCAGAGGACAGTACATTTTCAGGGTTACCTGCAGACACAGTCCTCTTGTAAGGGCGACAGGTGCTTCACAGAGTGTGACTGAAATCGCGTGGCAGTCGGAAACGCATTCCAAAGTTGAAGCACGCGGGACAGTAAGATTCTTGTTGGCGAAACGTCTAAGTTGCATACAGATACATCCTGAAATGAGACCTGGGAAATATATGGAGTTCGTTTGTTTGTATAAGAAATTGAAAGATTTAGGATAATCTAAGATTTTCTTCACATAGGCCTCTAGAATTTTTCATAACACATAAATACTAAATTAAAAAATGTGTCTTGCACCCACCAGCTATTGAGTCTAACCATTACACCAGACTGGGCTAGTAAACTGAGTTTAGAAACTCCACCATATAAACTAAACAAAATTGTTTTTTCTCGGATCCTAAAAGAATCTCAGTGGGAGGGTAGCATGTCTTTCAGAGCGAAAATGCAATGAAAAAGTTCAACACGAATCTGACAACACCAAAAATCGGTTAACACGAAAGAATAGTGCGTTCCCGACAAGACACGATGTTGAAACTTCCTAGCAGATTAAAACTGTGTGGCGGACTGTGACTCTAACCTGGGACCTTGGTCTTTCGCGAGGACTGCGCTACCCATACCAACAGTACGTCATTGTGGAAAATACTAGGTTAATTTCACGCATTACTGGTCTGTTTTTCGTGAGACGGAACAAAATAAATCAACTCCTCGGATACTGCCATTGTCAAAAGTCTTCACATTTAGAACTTGGTGATGGTTGCGTCGGAGTCTGTGAACCGTGTGTCAGAATCAATGCATTTTGTGTTTTATGTTTTTAAATACAATTTCTATAAATTCACTTTTTGAGTGCAATGGCAGAGAAATCGGAGAATTTTATACATGATTAGGCTGTTCGACATCACTGAATGGGTTTCTTGCTGTCGAAGACGTGTGTACTTCCCTGATAACGACAAACGAAGACATTTTAGAGATCGTTTCGAGCTCAAAATAATGCGTTGATGTAGACGGCTACGACTTACATTATGTGATCAAAAGTAACCTGACACCCCAAAAAACATATGTTTTTCATATTAGGTGCATTGTGCTGCCACCTACTGCCAGGTACTCCATATCAGAGGCCTCAGTAATCATTAGACATCGTGAGAGAGCAGAATGGAGCGCTCCGTGGAACTCGCGGACTTCGAACGTGGTCAAGTGATTGGGTGTCACTTGTGCCGTACGTCGGTATGCCAGAGTTCCACATCTCTAGGTCTACTGTTTCCGATGTGATAGTGAAGTGGAAACGTGAAGGGACACGTAAAGCGTACAGGCCGACCTCGTATGTTGACTGACAGAGACCGCCAACAGTTGAAGAGGGTCGTAATGTGTAATAGGCAAACATCTATCCAGACCATCACACAGGAATTCCAAACTGCATCAAGATTTATTCCAAGTACTATAACAGTTAAGCGGGAGGTGTGAAAATTTGGATTTCATGATGGAGCGGCAGCTCATAAGCCACACATCACTCCGGTAAATGCCAAACGACGCCTCGCTTGGTTTAAGGAGTGTGAACATTGGACGATTGAACAGTACAAAACCGTTATGTGGAGTGACGACTCACGGTACACAATGTGGCGATCCGATGGCAACGTGTGGGTATGGCGAATGCCTAGTGAACGTCATCTGCCAGCGTGTGTGGTGCCAACAGTAAAATTCGAAGGCGGTGATGTTGTGGTGTGGTCGTGTTTTTCATGGAGGGGGGTTGCACCCCTTGTTGTTTTGCGTGGCACTATCACTGCACAGGCTACACTGATGTTTTAAGCACCTTCTTGCTTCCCACTGTTGAAGAGCAATTCGGGGAGACGATTGTATCTTTCAACACGATCGAGCATTTTCTCATAATTCTCGACCTGTGGAGGAGTGGTTACACGACAATAACATCCCTGTAATGGACAGGACTGCACAGGATCCTGATCTGAATCCTACAGAACACTTTTGTGGTGTTTTGGAACGCCAACTTCGTGCCAGGCCTTACCGACCGACATTGATACCTCTTCTCAGTGCAGCACTCGATGAAGAATGGGCTGCTATTCCCCAAGATGCCTTCCAGCACCTGATTGAACGTACACCTGGGAGAGTGGAAGCTGTCATCAAGGCTAAGGGTGGGCCAACACCATATTGAATTCTGTCATTACCGATGGAGGGAATCACGAATCTGTAAGTCATTTTCAACCAGGTGTCCGCATACTTTTGATCACATTATTTGACAATAAAACAACATTGCAGCTCCTATCTCCGCTACATACAGATGTGGAATATCATAAAAAACTTACTCAGCTACTTTGATGCGCATGAATAAAACGAAGTAATGTATCATGTCACACAATTCGTCCCAAATCTCTTGTTGGAAGGGACAATGCAAAAAATAACAGATCCCCTCCCCCGCCCCAAAAAAAGCATTAACACGCTGTATGTGTATTCTTAATAATAAATTTCAGCAGGAAATTGGACTATTGTACTACCGCTATAGAAAACAGATTTCTTTTAATATGTAGCCATCTCATCTTTTACACGAAAAGCTATTTCGGTTCCTGAATTTGGTATCAGACGGTTTTAACTGCAGTTACGTCTGTTGAGTAGCTGTCCATCGTTTCACTGTAGGCTAATTCAATACCCAATGTTAGCTACTCAGATATTCTGAAGGTCTGTTGTGGCGCGTGCTCTTTCGAAGCTGCTACTTGCTGTTAATCGAGGACATACAGCTTCAGTAGGTATAAAATAACTCGTTGGATTCCGTAGGCTGCTTTTATCCTGAGACGTATACCCTTAAAACTCATTCAAAGGTAAATAAGGAGTGGCACCACTTTTTAAAGATACTCTTTTCTTTGATTAACGCTTTGGAATGTGGAGGTTTTTTACTATTCTTGGCAACGTGGCTGTCACGCGACCATGGAATTTACTTGACGGCCTTGGTTTACAGCTGACGTATGACGGCTTTCTAAGCGAACATACCATCAATGGTATCACGCGTCACTAGCGCGTGTGGGAATTTATGAGGTATACCCTTAGCTTGACACCGTGCATGCATTCTGCGGAGTGGCGAAGACAAGTCGTCAAGTACATCAAAAATCACAGCATCACCTCTTGTTAGCTTGTCAGTGTCGTTACTGTTGTTGTTGGTATGGTGGTTCTGTTGGTCTCCTGACCGAAGCACAAGGTGATACCACACCTCTAAAACAAAAAGAGGTGTATAAAAAAAAACTTTAAAGTCAAGTTGTGTGAAATGAGAGAGGGGGAGAAACTAGTAAGGTTACTTTTCAACATGGACAACTCTGTAGGATGCAACTCGTACTCTTCATGTGGAAAAGGCATATCAAACAGCCAATTACTCGAGAGGAACAACAGCGTCTTTCATTTGAGCACAGCTTTATTCATTCTCGATTTGTGTCGCATTCTGCACAGAACAAGGCGAATGTTGGCTACAGGATGTGCTTGACGTTGTAGGGTTGTTGTCAGCTTCACCCATTCCTCATGGACTCTTACCATGTACCTAAATCCTAGAACAAGCACCAACAATCCACTCCCTAAGGTGTGCAAGGTTTCTGATCCTCATTGTCCCCACAGATACAAATCTAATAGACTTAAATCTGATGAAAGTGGAGGCCACTCCACAGTACCTCTATGACCTATCCATCTCTGGGGAAACTGGACAAGTAGGTATGCCTGGACAACCAGCTCATAATTAGGTGGGGCACTGTTGTACTGAAAGACAGTTGGAAATGTCCCATCTTGATGCAGCAACGACCGCAGCACGTCTTTGTGCAACAAATGCAGCTTACGGCTGAGTGAAGAAGTATCCAAGAATACGAAAACCCAATATTCCACACCAAACCATCTCCTCCTCCTCCTATGTGCCAACTGCAATCAGTGGATCCATCCAGTGAGGATGGATCCATCCAACCAGTATCTATGGCACCATTTATAATCTATCTATTCACATAGAAATTAATTGAGAAACAATGGGTGTATGAGGACCAAATTCAAGGTGACAGAGCAACCTGATACCCCACCCACATCTGTCAGGCACCTGTGTGAGATACTTTCAAGGTTAGATTGTAACCTGATATGTGTCACATCCGTCCACCTCCCTCAACCCCTCCAACGTCACCCACACATCTTGGGCAGTTGCGTTAGCAAAAGGTGAGTCAGCCACCCACTGAGGCGGTACTGACACAGATAATGATCTAAGACAACATCGTCCTTCCCCTCCCCCCTCCCCTCTCTCTCTGTAGACCAATGAGGCTCCTTTAAAATGGCTAGCTCCCCCTACCTCTCCCCCTTTTCTCATTTGAGCAATAATGAGAGTTTCATCATTCAAGGTCTGTACACTGTAGTGAGAGAATCAACAGCAGCAGAGTTATACTTAAAAACGACAGTAAATATTAACATAAATTAGACGCAAGATGCTTTGACATTACAGTATGTGAATGGAGCGCAGACGAATTACGATGAAATAATGGCAGCATAATTTTTCTGCAACCATCCTAATGTATGATCACATTCCTTCATTGCTGTTTAGAATGTATTACGTTTTCGACCGATTTTTTCCCAAATAGTCGCGTTTAACCAACAGTGGAAACACACGCGCACACAAACACAAACACACACACACACACACACACACACACACACACAAACAAGTACTAACATGTGCATGCACACGCAACAAGTCGCTGAATTTATATTTTAAATAATTACTGCCACTGCCACTGGCATTGGACTTTATTGTTATCGTCTCAGTACTCACATGCCACTTACAGTGATTTAAATGTTTTATGTACTAATAATGTAGGTGCAAGTACCTTTAGACCTGGCATGAATTTGTTGCAATGTGCTATTTGTTTAATGTGTGATATGTGCACCTCATTACGTATTTTCTAAAGGAAGATAAGTTAATGTGTTACCATATTTTATTCCAGCCTATACTATCTCCACGTAAGATTTTAACAGAAACGACTTTCGCATCTCGGAGATGCTTCCCGGCCAGTGTTGCTGGGCAGGAGTAGCGACTAGCACGAGTGTTAAGCCACTGAGCATAATGTCCCACAGCAGTTGCACAAAAACCTCTGCATAGATAGCCCGAGCTCCTTTCTAGTAGACAGACAATAGGAGGCTGCTCACTGCATCTACCAACAACACAATGGTAGGCCTCTGTCACGACAAACTGATGGTTCGAAGAACCTCGATGAGGTGGGTAGTGCATACTTCGATATTTGAGAGCAGGTAGATTTAAGCTTTCAACAGCAACATCTATCACTACAGCTGACCTGACAGCCGTTCTGTAGCGAGAATTATGCAAAAGGACTCCCAGAGGACTCGTTTATAATATCACGATCAGAACTTATGGTTGTTGTTGTTGTCTTCAGTCCTGAGACCGGTTTGATGCAGCTCTCCATGCTACTCTATCCTGTGCAAGCTTCTTCATCTCCCAGTACTTACTTCAGACCTATATCCTTCTGAATCTGCTTAGTGTATTCATATCTTGGTCTCCCTCTACGATTTTTACCCTCCATGCTGCCCTCCAATGCTAAATTTGTGATACCTTGATGCCTCAGAACATGTCCTACTAACCGGTCCCTTCTTCTTGTCAAGTTGTGCCACAAACTCCTCTTCTCCCCAATTCTATTCAATACCTCCTCATTAGTTATGTGATCTACCCATCTAATCTTCAGCATTCTTCTGTAGCACCACATTTCGAAAGCTTCTATTCTCTTCTTGTCCAAACTATTTATCGTCCACGTTTCACTTCCATACATGGCTACACTCCATACAAATACTTTCAGAAACGACTTCCTGACGCTTAAATCTATATTCGATGTTAACAAATTTCTCTTCTTCAGAAATGCTTTCCTTGCCATTGCCAGTCTACATTTTATATCCTCTCTACTTCAACCATCATCAGTTATTTTGCTCCCCAAATAGCAAAACTCCTTTACTACTTTAAGTGTCTCATTTCCTAATCTAATTCCCTCAGCATCACCCGACTTAATTCGACTACATTCCATTATCCTCGTTTTGCTTTTGTTGATGCTCATCTTGTATCCTTCTTTCAAGACACTGTCCATTCCGTTCAACTGCTCTTCCAAGTCCTTTGCTGTCTCTGACATAATTACAATGTCATCGGCGAACCTCAAAGTTTTTATTTCTTCTCCATGGACTTTAATACCTACTCCGATTTTTTGTTTTGTTTCCTTTACTGCTTGCGCAATATACAGATTGAATAACATCGGGGACAGGCTACAACCCTGTCTCACTCCCTTGCCAACCGCTGCTTCCCTTTCATGCCCCTCGACTCTTATAACTGCCATCTGGTTTCTGTACAAATGGTATTAAAACACTATAGTAAAACAGCACAAGCAATTGTCCATTTTACCGCATCTTAGAAGAAGCACAGGAACTTTCAAGCCAGAAGAAAATCACGAGGCAAGGAAGTAGTGCACTCTAGAACAATAAAGTACGAGGAATTACCACTTTTCGACTTCCTGTGTACCATTAGGACTCGAATTAGGAATCATTGGAATGACAAGCTATATCTGTCACACACGAGTGAGACAAAAAATTATGCAGTATTGGTCTGGAATCTGCCAAAATATTCTTGGTATGACAAAAGTAATTGCAACAGAAACTTCCAAGTGACAATACGGCGCCTTTGATTTGCTGTCGTTGTTGTTGGTGGTCGTGTTGGTGGGGGGGGGGGGGGGAGGGTGCACCAATACGGCATTAGTGCGCTCTCGTCTCCCTACCGTGAGTGCGGCTCCAAAGAAGAACTACATTCCCTTTGGCTGCTCCACAAGACAGTATAAGATCATTACGTTATTACAAGAGTACTGTGTCGCTGTCACGAACATGAAATCCTGATTCGCGACAGGGGACACAACTAGACACCAACAGTAGGTATTCAGTGGAGCTCTAGTCGTTCAGCAGGGCAGAGCTCAGCGCCAGCAGCTCGCAGTTTGTAAACATCGTTAAGTTTATTAGTATTCTTACGTGCTTCGGAGAAGAAGTCAGCAGTGACTAGTTATCTCTTTATAGTGGTGCTGTTTATTTTGTGATCAAAGGTTGAGTATTTTTCGTTATTTAGAGTTAGTTAACTTCGTAGTGTACTTTTTCACCGCCATAAGCGCAAGTGTCGCCTTATATGCATTTTATGACCGTTGTTGTCTGCTTGTTCTTTCCCAGTTATTCTTAAACTGTCTGGTGTATTTTTTTTGTGATTTTATGTAGTTTTTACATAGTAGGAGATATAAAGAGACTGTGCTTCCTACACGTAGACCAAAGGTGGACTGAGCGCCGTCCGGAAGCTGCTAGAAGCTGCACTGGCCACGGTCGACAGGCTTCAAACTGCTGGCCTAGAGTGCGGCACTATTGAGGCAGCAGTGGTGAAAGCTGCGATATTTCTGGCGTCGCTGAAATCCCCAGGCAAATCCAATGTCACTGCTTCCGATGAGCATATCTGCACAATTTGTCCTCAGTTGAGAGTGAGTGGCGAACAAAGGTGCGTTAAACCATCTCCGGGGCGAAAGTGAGAACTGGCTTCATTGTTGCCCTCTTACGCCCTGGCAAAATGTATGAAGTGCTACCCTGTAATAATAAAACAGGCTGCCTCGTTTGTCTCCATCGTAGAGCGAAGATTCGTGGAGAGTGGATTTGTTAGTCATTGGAGCTCCAACGGTAGCCAGGTAATGCAATCGCTCAGGGACGGACAGGTTGTTTGAAATAGCAGCAGTATGCTCTCGACCGGCCGTAGTCTGATGATATAAAAAAATATGACCATAGACGTGAAATTTATTCTCGTTTCCCTTAGGCGGCTGGACTGCTAGCAACGCACACGGAGTGCAAGCACGGCTCACCACATGCAGCATCGTACCCGGAGTCGATTGTGGTCCTCTGGTTTGGAGCCGAATGGAAGCATTGAACTATACCTTCTATGACTATCCTGACTTCCAATTTATCAGTTACCTTTGCAATAGTGTGGAGAATTGTAGGGTCTACTGATAACTGCAATACACTACACAAAAGAACTCGGATAGCATAATATGTGAGCTGTGACGCGCACATTTTTTTTCTCTTTTTAGGCTGGTGGAAGCAATCCTTAGTTTCTTTGATGAAATGCCTGCCGAAAAGGAAGACAACGAAGTCAGAGTCCTTTCGGCCTTGGCGATAGAAAAGATGCTAGCATTAGTACTGCTTATTGAAGGTGATAATGCCTACATAAGGTTAGGAACAGAATGGTGGCTGAACTAGAAGTGAACAATAGCGATATCCTAAATTCAGACTGGAAAATACATCGCAAAGATAGGTTAGGCACCATTTGTGGCCGCGAATTCATTACCGTAAAGAACTGTGGAGCGCCTAGTGAGGTTATTCCAAATTCCGAATGTGAAATGATTTACACGTAGCTATGCACCAAAAGCAGCTCGAACATGATGATCAGATGCTTTCATAGACCATCTGCGTCTATAATGGTCGAGTGCTTCAGAGACAGATTAGAGAGTACCACGAATAAGTTTACTGATCATGCGTTGTAATAGAGAGAGACTTTAACTTGCCAGATGTAGAATTGAGAGTCACGCAATTAAAACTGATGTTAGACAAAGGAATACGTGTCAGAATGTTTTGAAAGTTTTGTCTGTTGCTTGTTGAAGGTAATAATCCCTACATAATATTAGGAACAGAATGGTGGCTGAAATAGAAGTGAACAATAGCGATATCCTAAATTCAGACTGGACTGCAGAACTAGCACTCCTGAAAGAAAGGATATTGCGGAGACATAGCTTAGCACAGCCTGGGGGATGTTTCCAGAATGAGATTTTCACTCTGCAGCGGAGTATGCGCTGATATGAAACTTCCTGGCAGATTAAAACTGTGTGCCGGACCGAGACACGAACTCGGGACCCTTGCCTTTCTGCAGGTTCACAGGAGAGCTTCTGTAAAGTTTGGAAGGTAGGAGACGAGATACTGGCAGAAGTAAAGCTTTGAGGACGGGGCGTGAGTCGTGCTTTGGTAGCTCAGATGGTAGAGCACTTGTCCGCGAAAGACAAGGGTCCCGAGTTCGTGTCTCGGTCCGGCACACAGTTTTAATCTGCCAGGAAGTTTCATCAGTTACTTTGCTTTGTTACACACACATCATTCGGTTGTAGTCATTTTCGGGAATCTTCTTATTCAATTGAAAGACATTACTAACTAATACCATATCTACAACATGAAGACATATATTCTTTACTTACTGTAATAGGACAGAAGAAGAGAATGAAACTTGAAAGGTAAATAAAATTTCATCCAGCTGGGACCGCATAGTGCTCCAAACTGTATCTGCCAAAGAATGGCAGACTCCCTACAGAATCTAGTTACTGTTGCTTTTGAATCTATTACTTATTTATACTGAATGGTCCTTGATGACCATGCATAAACTTCTTTGTTTCCGCTGTTGAGGGCTCTTTTATCAGAAATTCGATTTTCTGGCTGTACCTTAGCCTCTATTTCTTCAAGGATATAGTTCCCTTACGCATTAGCATCTTGCACATTATTACTGAATTCAGTATCTTACTGCAAGTATCCCTGCTTTATTATTACTGCCTCTCTGTTTACCAGAAATGTGATCTATTGTTATATTATCTATACCAACTGGTATCAAAGCCTACTGCTGTACTGGTCTAGAAACTTTTCCTTTAGCGCCTATTATTCTTAAACCACTTCCTATCACGTCAGCTAGTCCACTCTAATTAGGAATAGCATCAAAAACTGCTTGAGACAAGGCACTTGCTTCACTGCCTCTATCTAGAACACAACGCTCTGTTACTTGTTGGATGTCAGTTTCTATAATAGAGTGTTATTTTAGTTTAAACAGGTTCCTCGTAAAAGTATTCTAATAAATCCTTTTCAATCTTCTCCCAGCTAAATTAATTTTGCTCGCTCCCAGCTAAAGTAATTTTGTTCAGTTGCAAGTACGTTCACAATTAGATTCAAGGAGTCATCAATTTCTACATTCTCAGCTGCCTTTTTCAAACAGTCCACAAATTTTAAATCAAAGCGCTTGACGACTTGCTGTTTTTTCGTTTGCTGCACATCATTTAAACTACTCTCTACCCCTGAGCAACTGGGTTCCAGAGCAACATTGCTATCCATAATACTGTCGTCAGATTTTACAGTTTGTGGCAAGTCAATACAGCTAATAGGTTCCTTGACCTCATTATTATTGCTATCCCTTCATTCATCAAATCCTCCTCTTCAAAACCTTACAAAACTGACTACCTTCTCTACTGAAACTTTTGCCGTCAGATTGCCGTTATTCTCGAAGATGTAAGCCTTTAATTCACCTTCATCTTTACCAAATTCAAACCCCTTACTTTCTTCCTTCCAATCACCTGTAGAGTGCACTTTCTTCTCCTTGCCCTTCTAAAGTGACCAAAATGCTGTCAACCTCGCAATGAGAGTGGTTTGGCACATCACTCGTACTGTCTGTTCCTGTTTCATCATCCCTGTTATCTGTTTGCGTGTGCTGACCGACTGTGATTTGTGTTTTTGTTACTCGTTGTGTTACTGTTTCCACCTTGTGAGCGCCATTTCCCTCATGGACGGAACTTAGTTTCCCACACGCTGCCTGTTGTGTTCATTTGATACAGAATCAGATAGGGTAGTATTTGGCTCTCCGTCTTTTCTCAGCGGAACACTTTGCATTTCCGCATACGTCATAATAATTGTTTGAAAAAGCATGATGATTGTCTACCCCTCTTCCTCTGCCACGGTCTTGACTAAGATAATTAGATGCTGTATTCTGAACCTCCATACTTTTAACATTCACGTTCCCATTGTCATTATTTCTGTTGTTTACTTGATTGTCAGAAGGCCTATTATTATTTTGCACCAGCTCCTCAGCAACAGCTATTCTTTCTACTAGCTCCAAATAAGGTGCGGAAATGATTCTCTTTTGCCAATACCAAGGTAACTTATTCTAGTCCCATGATAACCATTTTCGGTTTCGTCTTTTCTGTCAGATGTGACAGCCGTGAAACCCACTTCCAGACAACTCTTTTACTCACGATCTGGAGCAAACGTCTTACCGCTCCAAAACTCTCTAAAGAAATCGTTTTGTATGATCAGTACTCATTACGAAATGCAGTTTTAAATTCAAAAAGAGTTATACATCTAATCATTACGTCAGCTGACCACAGTAAAGTATCTCCTGACAAATGACTTCTTATGAAAGAAATTTTCTGTCGCTCTGACCATGCGTTTGGCAAAACATCCTCAAAATCATTCCAGAACTCTAATGGGTGAATTTGCTTGTCTGGATCAAAAAGTAAAAACTGGTGGCATCCGATGAAAGCTGCGTCAACCGAAGCAACATGCTGAACAGTAGTATAACAAGAACTAGGAGAAGTTACTCTATTTTCAATGTTATTAATACTAGTATTTAGTACTTCCACTTGCAATTCTACTGATCCCTCCCTGTCAGAAAACTTTTTACCAGCATCTTTACAAAACTTTTCACAATCAGATTTTGCCTTCTTAATATCTTTTTGACAAGAATTTACTCTAGAAGTTACCTCTTCAAATCGATTAGAGGAAAGTTTGGATTTGTTGCCTATTCTTTCTGGCAACTTCCCTTTCATAAGTTCCGCTGCGTCTTTGAAATCTTTACGAACTTCACCAATTTTGGTTTTGAAAATATTATGCAATTTATTTAGCTGTTGCCCTCCTTTGACTTGCAGATCAACGTGGTTATAATCAGTTTTATAATGTATGTCATTCAGTTTTGAGGTCATTTCAGTCTTTAGTTCTTTATTACTATCCTTTAGTTCTTCAACAAAAGCAAAACGAGGATAATGGAATGTAGTCGAATTAAGTCGGATGATGCTGAGGGAATTAGATTAGGAAATGAGACACTTAAAGTAGTAAAGGAGTTTTGCTATTTGGGGAGCAAAATAGCTGATGATGGTCGAAGTAGAGAGGATATAAAATGTAGACTGGAAATGGCAAAGAAAGAGTCTCTGAAGAAGAAAATTTGTTAACATCGAGTATAGATTTAAATGTCAGGAAGTCGTTTCTGAAAGTATTTGTATGGAGTGTAGCCATGTATGGAAGTGAAACGTGGACGATAAATAGTTTGGACAAGAAGAGAATAGAAGCTTTTGAAATGTGGTGCTACAGAAGAATGCTGAAGATTAGATGGGAAGAGCACATAACTAATGAGGAGGTATTGAATAGAATTGGGGAGAAGAGGAGTTTGAGGCACATCTTGACTAGGAGAAGGGATCGGTTGGTAGGACATGTTCTGAGGCATCAAGGGACCGCCAATGTAATATTGGAGGGCAGTGTGGAGGGTAAAAATCGTAGAGGGAGACCAAGAGATGAATACACTAAGCAGATTCAGAAGGATGTAGGCTACAGTACGTACTGGGATATGAAGCAGCTTGCACAGGATAGAGTATCATGGAGAGCTCCATCAAACCAGTCTCATGATTGAAGACCACAACAATAATAATAATAATAATAATAATAATAATAATAATAATGTCTCTATCACAAACAGCACTATGAGCAGTTCAGAGGCGACCTCTGCGGTAAGTTAGAATTAAATGGTCTTTCACCCTGAATAGTAACCATCCGAGTTAATTGCTCGCCACAAAATGGAAAATAATACGTATCTCCACTTGCCACGCGGTTTTTGCTAACTGGCGGCACACTTGCGTGAAATCCGAAAGATCCAGGTAGGTGTACTGCCTTCGTGAGTTCATTTTCTATTTTTACCGAAAACAAACATTTGGTAGCAGCCTGGTTGTGACGTCATCGGAGACACAGAGAATGCCGTCGTTTGACTGACTCGGACGGATTGGCAGCCCAGCGTGAGGTGTGTACCACTGCCTCCCAGGCAGTATTTATATATCAAAATGGGCGCAGAGGCGGCCAAACGGGACATCTACCTTCATGTGCTCTAAGCCACGCTGGCGGCATCTAAATGTCCGCTTTCTCGGACACATATCGTTTATAACACTGTTGTGTATCAATTTAAAATCGTCGTAATTTTTGAAAGAACGCAGTTAAGTTGGCTTTAATTACAGAAAAAGTTTCATCTCGACTGCATCTAAACATACCGGCTAGAATTTTTTAGAACGGAACTGACAGTAGGACATTACCTGTGAACAACAATTCAGGTGACAGTGTATTAATTGATATTTACACTAAGGTCTTGAAACTTGTCATAGCTTTACTGTTTTATGGATATAATCAAGCACTGTAACCAGAAGTATCATTAATATAACTCTTACTTAATCCCTTAAAAATAAGAACGTTTTTGTTCCAAACTTAGTTTTCAGTAAATTACTTGAAAACTATTAGAGTTAGCTTAATGGGGTCACACAGTTAATGTTTTTGTGTCAAAATGAAGCTTCAAACCAATTTTCATCTTTCTAAGTCTAATATTTAGTGGCTTTAATTTTTTTTAAAACGCCGATTTTGATCAATATATTGCTCCGATCGAGTTTAGTCCTGTAACAGTTGATTACGACATACATCCGCACTTTCTGAACAATTTTTCGCTTACTAGCTTCATTATTTAGCTCCAATTATTTTTTTCTTAAAACGATGTACTAAGGGAAACATATTTATCTGATCACTCTGAGATTTAACAGTTTAAACGTTAATATACTGAATTACATGGGGACAAAGTTTGTAAAAGCTACTTTAATTTTTAATTTCATCCTTAGATTACGGTGTAATACTTCTATGCTATGCACAAGCGCGTTATGATAACTTGGCGCCAGTAGCAGTGAACTGGGGTAAGTCCCGGCACACTCGCTCGCTCCTGTAACTCTTAAATGATAAAGCGCTGGTTTCGCCACACACCCCAGCAGTATGGCCTACCTAAAGTTTGTAAAGAAGGAATACCATTACGGCTGTTAGTAAATAATACTGTGGCACTATATTTAATTTAGCTAAGCATCTTGCATCATTATGGAGTCCATTTGTGGGAACATTTTCGCACCACACATGGATCGCGGCGGACTTCGTTTAAGCAGTTCTCTCTCTTTGTTCACAGATTCCCAGGTACCGACCGACAATGAATTCCGTGTGGAAGTCCCAGCCTTATTCCAGCATGTTCTTATCTCAACTTATTTTATGTTTCGTGTGAATGAAACCGACAAGCTCGTCACAGGGACAGCTCTCTCTTCCTTTTAGAAAGGATTTTGAGAATCCACGCGAATCAGCAGAACATAAACAAATTTGCATATTTTGGTGATAAACATAACAGTAAATTAGCCTACTATGCCTATTTTCATTCACTGCTTTCATATGACATCATCTTTTGGGGCAATTCGTCGTTAAGAGAGAAAGTATACATTGCACAAAAGCGTGTAATCAGAATAATAGCTGGAGCCCACCCAAGATCACCTTGCAGACATTTATTTTAGGAACTCGGGATATTCACTGTACGCTGGTCGGTGTGGCCGAGCGGTTCTAGGCGCTTCAGTCTGGAACCGCGCGACTGCTACAGTCGCAGGTTCGAATCCTGCCTCGGGCATGGATGTGTGTGATGTCCTTAGGTTAGTTAGGTTTAAGTATTTCTAAGTTCTAGGGGACTGATGACCTCAGATGTTAAGTCCCATAGTGCTCAGAGTTATTTGAACCATATTGACGGTACCCTCGCAATACATGTATTCACTTATGAAATATGTCATTAATAACCCATCCCAATTCAAAAATAACAGCGAAGTGCATAGCTACAACACTAGAAGAAAGGATGATATTCACTATTCTGAATTAAATCTCACTCTGGTACAGTGCTGCCATAAAAATCTTTGGTCATTTGCGCCGGTCGCGGTGGTCTAGCGGTTCTGGCGCTGCAGTCCGGAACCGCGGGACTGCTACGGTCGCAGGTTCGAATCCTGCCTCGGGCATGGGTGTGTGTGATGTCCTTAGGTTAGTTAGGTTTAAGTAGTTATAAGTTCTAGGGGACTTATGACCTAAGATGTTGAGTCCCATAGTGCTCAGAGCCATTTGAACCATTTTGGTCATTTGCCAAATAGTGTTAAAAGTCTGACAGATAGCCAACCAACATTTAACAGGAAATTAAAAGAATTTCTGAATGATAACTCCTTCTACTCAGTAGATGAATTCTTAGATATGAAGTAATAACTGTAAAATAATAATAATAATAAATTAATTAATTAGTTATTTCATGTAAAGAAAACTTAGGTTAAAGTGTCACGTTCCACATCATTACGAAATGTCGTATTCATGATCTATGGAAGAAGGATTAATGTATGTATGTATGTATGTAAGCCAACTATTTTTTAGAAGTATGGTGATGGCACTTTTATAGTATGGCACCGCTCTATTCATAAGAACATCCAGTTTACCATGAAAACAGAAAAAGATTTTAGGATTCTGTAGTGGACTGACAAGACAGCCAGTCCACAGTGACGGGTAACCGAAAGGCACGCGTTTAATTCACGCAGGCTTGCTTAAGTCTGAAACAGGATACGTAATGAATGCTATAAAGAAAAGTACGTAGCTGCTGGAATACTTAACTTTAATCCATCATTTGTATACAGCATTCTGGATGATACAAGTGAGACTCTCTATAGAAATGGTTAATGGCGCCTTGCTAGGTCGTAGCCATGGACTTAGCTGAAGGCTATTATAACTGTCTCTCGGCAAATGAGAGAAAGGCTTCGTCAGTGTAGTCGCTAGCAAAGTCGTCGTACAACTGGGGCGAGTGCTAGTACGTCTCTCTAGACCTGCCGTGTGGTGGCGCTCGGTCTGCGATCACTGACAGTGGCGACACGCGGGTCCGACATGTACTAATGGACCGCGGCCGATTTAAAGCTACCACCTAGCAAGTGTGGTGTCTGGGGGTGACATCACATTCCTCCCCCGCAAATCGGCGAACGGTCGTGTCATAAGGCTTCCGCCCGCCGTGGGGAGGGCCCCATGTTGACGTATGCGATGAGGTGGGGAGCCTAACAACAGGCGAGGCTGTGCCACCCGCACCCGGCCATTCGGTCCGAGGGGAGCTAGGAAACGCCTGAAAACCTAGTCCAGGGTGCACGTCAACATGCGGTGTATGCGCCCGGAAAGAGACAGGAGGGGCCGAAGGGTCGACCTCCATTGCGTCGGGGTATCCGACGCGCGATGACGCCATGTGGTCCGGAGCGGGCAAGAGTTCCATGGCGGAGGACAGCTGGTCACGGGAAGCGATCGGCGGCGCGTGACCCAGGGAGGCGCTTGGCGGCTGCAGCGAAGCGTCCACTGCGGGCGGCGGCGGCGGCGGCTGCGGCGGCGGCGGCGGCGGCGTCGCGTCGCCATGGGGCAAAATGGAAGGCATCGTCGGTAACACCTGGGGATGAGGCGAGCTAGTAGATGGGTCCCCAGGGCACTGACCGGACGGCACCGTCGCTGAAAGCAGACAGGGAGCGGCAGAACCCGTGCGACGACAGAGGCGCAGCTGATTGAGATGCCGACGCACCTCACCAGAGGCCCCCAAAACCAAATACATCGCGCGGCCGAGGCAGCGAAGAATGCGCCCTGCGAGCCAACGCCGTGAACCGCGATAGTTGCGATAGAATATAACGTCGCCTGGAGCAAAAGCAGGAGGATGCCGCTGCACAGGAACCTGATGCGGCGGATGCAGCAAAGACATCAAGGTTCGATGAGGACGACCGTGGAGCAACTCAGCCGGCGAGCGACCATCGCGGGCTGAGAGCGATACGAGGACAAAAAGAGCAACTACGCGTCCTCCCGAGAATGTGACTCTTTCAACTTCAACATCTGTGACTTGAAAGTTCGGACCAAACGTTCAGCGGCACCGTTTGACTGAGGCGAAAACGGCGCGGATGTCAGATGTTGAATACCATTGGCCTTGCAGAATGACTGAAATTCTGCGGACATGAATTGTGGGCCATTGTCGGAAACAATAGTCTGTGGAAGACCTGCAATGCAGAAGATAGCGGATAACGCTTGGATGGTGGCAGATGACGTCATGGAAGACATCTGTACAACAAAAGGAAAATTACTGAAGGAATCTATCAGAACCAACCATCGAGCATTCCAGAACGGTCCAGCAAAATCGATGTGCAATCGTTGCCAAGGGGAAGTGGCTTTCGGCCATGCAAAGAATTTCCGTGGCGGTGCGGATTGTTGTTCGGCACACGCCATGCAAGAAGAGCACATATTCGTAATCACAGCATCGATTCCGAACCAAGTACAGTGCCGACGAGCAAGTTGTTTCGTCCGCACTATACCCCAATGTCCTTGATGGAGAAGCATTAAGACAGAGGACTGTAATGAACGTGGGACCACGACTCTAGACTGATAATTATCAGAACGCAACAGCAAAACACCACGTCGAACAAAAAGTCTCTCCTTGTGAGCAAAAAATCGGCGAACCAACGGATCCTCGATCCGTGACTTGGACAAGGGCCATTGCGTAGCAACAAAACGCAAAACGGTAGCAAGGACAGGGTCAGCTGCTGTGGCTGTAGCTACACGACGAAAATCAATCGGAAACGATTCGACCACGTCATCAGTTTCCGCATCAATGAACGTGCAAGCAAGTTCAGAAGAATCGAATGCTCTATCCTCAGCAACAGGCAAACGGGACAACGCATCGGCGTTTCCGTGCTTAGCAGTGGACCGATACAAGATATCGTAGCGGTACTGCGAGAGGAATATAGACCAGCGAATGAATTTCTGCGCTGTACGCGGAGGTACAGGCTTGTTCGGATGAGAAAGCGATGTCAAAGGTTTGTGGTCTGTGATGATGGCAAAGTGACGACCATACAAGAAATCATGAAACTTTGTAACACCAAACACGAGAGCCAAAGCTTCTTTCTCGATCTGTGAATAATTTCTTTGCGCAGACGCCAGCAATTTGGACGCAAAGGCAATAGGGCGATCATGCGAACCATCTTTGTGCGCAAGGCGCGTTCGCATTCCGTCGTCCAGACGAACGGAACACTTTTACGGCGTAAGCGATGAAGTGGAGCTGAAATGGAAGAGGCATGCGGGATATATTTATTATAATAGTTAATTTTTCCCAACACACTCTGTAGCTGCTTCAAATTCTGCAGCGAAGGCAAGTCCTGTATGGCACGGAGGTGTTCTGGACTCGGATGTATGCCTTGGGCATTGATTACATGTCCCAGATAAGGTAAGCCACGAATAAAAAACACGCATTTGTCCTTCCTCAAGCGAAGACCATATTGTCGCAAGACCTGAAATAATGCAGGGGCGGATGCACACCCGAATGGCAGTCTTTTGAATCGGTACAATCCAAGATGCGTGTTAACCACCAAGACGCGCTGGGAATCTTCGTTCACCGGTATTTGCAAGTACGCATCTGCTAGGTCCAACGTTTGTCAAAAAGATCTTCCGGGCGGGGCAAAGGAAAAGTTGCAGTCACTAGTTTTGGATTCACTGTTGCCTTGAAGTCCACGCAAAGTCGCAATTTTCCGGAAGGTTTTTGCAAAATTACTAAGGGTGAGGCCCAGAGAGAAGCCTGCACACGTTCAATTACACCTTGTGATTCTAAATCGTTTAATGTTCTTTCGACCTCAGCACGCAATGCGTGGGGAACATTGCGCGCTCTGAAAAATTTCGGTTGCGCGTTGACTTTTAGTTCCAAATGTGCTTCAGAGTTCTAAGCGCAACCAAGGCCCGGTGCAAAAATGTCTGCAAATTCTTCACATAGACGAGAAACACTGGCTGAAGGCACAGTCTGGTTCACTGGTAGGACCTGATTTACGATAGACAAGTTAAACAACTGAAATAAATCTAAACCAAACAAGTTCACTGCAGAAGAAGAACGAAGAACGTAAAATGACACAAGTTTTGTTTGTCCCCTGTATGTTGCAAGAAGGCTGCTCTGTCCTAACACAGGGATATTCTGTCCTGAATAACTAGCGAGCTGAACATTTGCGACACGCAACGGAGGTGCGCCCAGTTGTTTGTACGTGGCGTGATTGAGTAGTGAAACTGCAGCTCCGGTATCGAGCTGGAATGGTATCACGTTGCCATTAATTTCCAAGTCTACAAAAAGTTTATTGTCCTGCTGACGACAAGAGGGACTGTTTTGTGCAACGTGAACAGACACTGGGACAGAATCACTGGCGACTTGACGGAAATCCCATCCTCGTCGCCAAACTGTAGTGGACTGACAAGACAGCCAGTCCACAGTGACGGGTAACCGAAAGGCACGCGTTTAATTCACGCAGGCTTGCTTAAGTCTGAAACAGGGTACGTAATGAATGCTATAAAGAAAAGTACGTAGCTGCTGGAATACTTAACTTTAATCCATCATTTGTATACAGCATTCTGGATGAAACAAGTGAGACTCTCTATAGAAATGGTTAATGGCGCCTTGCTAGGTCGCAGCCATGGACTTAGCTGAAGGCTATTCTAACTGTCTCTCGGCAAATGAGAGAAAGGCTTCGTCAGTGTAGTCGCTAGCAAAGTCGTCGTACAACTGGGTCGAGTGCTAGTACGTCTCTCTAGACCTGCCGTGTGGTGGCGCTCGGTCTGCGATCACTGACAGTGGCGACACGCGGGTCCGACATGTACTAATGGACCGCGGCCGATTTAAAGCTACCACCTAGCAAGTGTGGTGTCTGGCGGTGACACCACAGATTCCATTATTAAGAGCCTGTGGCAGAAATCCTTATTAACCGAGACGTACGGAATTCCATCACTTCCACGATTTTCTCCGAGCAAAGTACAGAGTGGAGCAAAAGGAACGCCAGCCCGCTGGAATGCCGAGTTTCGCCTTTCCGTCACCGGGGACGCTGCCTGCAGGCAGTGTGGTCGGTCCTGCAATTACGATGTTAACACCTGAAAACTGCTGGCAGGTTCCGTGATGAAATATCGTGCTTGGGCGTAAATGACGACCGGCTGCACTCCCGAAGCGTCATCAAATAAAAAGAGCTGTATTCGTTAGCAGAGTGGTTTTACAAATATAATAAAAATATTTATTAGTACGTATTGCCTGTTGGTTTCTGTCCTAGGATCTTCGGCCGATGTTTGTGTAATAATTTTTTGGGTCACATATAAATCTGTAATGCGGGCAGCAACTGTCGTTAAACTTTATAATGTATGGAAGTAAAATGAACCGCGAGACAGTTGCATTTGGTGTTTTCTTTATTGTCAAAACAGGTTTCGTTGCTTTAAAACAGCATCCTCAACTGTATTGCATAAGGAGGAAAGGATCCCGTGGAGTCCATACGATCAAAATGCTCATCGTGTGACAACTTTCCACGTGAGTACATTCCTGACCGCCTTCCTTGCTGTAACTTTCCAACCGCCACTGGATATGTATAGATTTTTGTTTTATATGTTACTTCAAATTAACTTAGCAGCTTGCTGTCTTACTACGTTAAATTTCTGTCATGATTAAATGTCCTTTAATTTCATATAGTCTGCCTGACAAAAATATTTTAACGTGGCAATAAATATGTCAGTACGTTGCAGTTTCGCTCAATGTTCTCCATTTCATGGATTTCATGCGGATATGCTTATCGGTTTGCTGTTGAAACTGCCTTACGGTCTTGACATTTATTCATTACGATGTGAGGGTGAGTGAAGGAGGGAGGGCGTGAGAAAGCGGAAAGCGTTCGGTGGGGGGAGGGAGGAGTGTTGGTTATTATTTAATTCGCGGGAGGCCCCAGTTTCTGATATTTCCTTATTTATGTCTTTCATTTTAGCTTATTATACTTTTACATGTTTATTTTTTTCGCAATGCACCAAAGCATTATTTTCCGCGCCTCGATGTCCTATTTTATTTATTCTGACGACTTCCCGCCTTCAGGGTTTCTATGGTTTTTGACTACGAACTTTGGTGGAACCTTGGTGCGCTAATGTAACCATCTTCTAAGTACGTTTTAATTTTCATTTCATCCTACTTTTTAAATACTTTACAAAGGACCTACAAAAATATTTTGTTAAAATTCTAGAAAAAATTTTAAAAGATTCTTATAATATTTTAATCATATGTATTGAATAGAATCCTTTCTTCCTTATGTAGTTCGCCTGAAGATGATGTTTTAATGCAGCGAAATCGGTTGTGACAATAAAGAAAGCACCAATTAAGCTGTCTTGCGGTTCATTTGACTTCGATTCATTATGAATTTTCTAGCGTTTCGACAGTATGAGTGGCTGGCGTTGTCATTGACTCACCTCCGTTGACGGTGATGGACTGCTGGGTGAACCTTTGACAATGCCAGTCACTCGGGCTCACGAAACGTCAGAAAAATCGTGAAAACAACATTCGCTAAGATTCTGAGGCAGGCAGTACACCAACAAGTAGCCGGGAAAGCTTCAACAATTTTGTATTCATATTAGTTTAGTGGTTCATGGTGTGGGTTCCTGTAGTCATGTCCTAGTTCATGAACCACGGGCAACGTATGAGTGGCCAAGTAAGTGGTCCCGACAGTCGGGATACCAGTTACTTTGGAATAAGGCTGGGCATCTCGGACATATTCTGAGTCGTGGTCACCTTTGTGCTCATACGGCAAAGACTACCAAATCTACCGGTTAGTCCCTCAGCCGTTAGGGGTAAAACCCAATGGGACTCGGGGCAAGTAAGGCTAGCAACCTGCTTCCCTGGTACTTTAAATATGATGCTGGCAACAATCAGAGCAAAATGCCTCGGACCTTTGGAGGTGACGGAGTCCCACCTCTAACTGACAAACCAGGGACTCCTAAGATATGACTTGGCAAACAAATGGTAATGAGATGGGGAGCAGTTAATATCAATGGGGGCTACTCTGGGAAGAAGGTAGAGCTGGCAGAGGCTGCAAGTAAGATGGGGCTGGACGTTTTAGCTGTTAGTGACATTCGGGTAAGGGGTGAGAAAGAAGAGGAAGTGGGAGAATACAAGGTCTACCTGTCAGGAGTCAAAGCAGGAATAGCACAATGGGGTGTAGGGCTTTACATCAGGAAAGACATGGAACCCAGCGTAGTTGCAATAAGGTATGTAAACGAACGACTGATGTGGATAGATTTGACAGTGTCTAGCAAGAAAATTAGGATTGTGTCAGTATATTCGCATTGTGAAGGGACAGATCAAGATAACATGGATAGTTTTTATGAGGCACTCAGTGATGTAGTTGTTAGAGTAAAGGACAAGGACAGTGTTCTGCTCATGGGTGATTTTAACGCCAGGATTGGAAATCGAACAGAAGGGTATGAAAAGATTATGGGTAAATTTGGAGAGGATATGGAGGCCAACAGGAACGGGAAACTACTCTTGGATTTCTGTGGCAGTATGGGCTTAGTAATCACAAACTCCTTTTTTAAACATAAGAACATTCACCGGTATACTTGGGAAGGCAGGGGAACCATATCTGTCATTGACTATATAATAACAGATCAGGAATTCAGGAAGGCTGTGAGACACACACGTGTATTCAGGGGATTCTTTGATGATACTGATCATTATTTAATCTGCAGTGCAATTGGTATTGTGAGGCCGAAAGTGCGGGAGGTCAGGTCCATTTGTAGGAGGATAAGAGTGGAGAAACTTCAGGATAAGGAAATCAGGCACAAGTACATAACAGCGATCTCAGAAAGGTACCAGTTAGTTGAATGTAGTCAATTATAGTCATTGGAAAAGGAATGGACAATGTACAGGGACACAGTACTAGAAGTGGCTGAAGAATGTCTTGGAACAGTAGTGTGTAAAAGTAGGATGAAGCAAACAGCTTGGTGGAATGACACAGTCAAGGCAGCCTGTAAAAGGAAAAAGAAGGCGTATCAGAAATGGCTACATACTAGAACTCAAGTAGACAGAGAAAGTTATGTTGAAGAAAGAAACAAAGCCAAACAGATAATTGCAGCATCCAAGAAGAAATCGTGGGAAGACTTTGGAAACAGGTTGGACACTATGGGTCAAGCTGCTGGAAAACCATTCTGGAGTGTAATTAGCAGTCTTCGAAAGGGAGGTAAGAAGGAAATGACAAGTATTTTGGACAGGTCAGGAAAACTGCTGGTGAATCCTGTGGATGCCTTGGGCAGATGGAGGGAATATTTTGAAGAGTTGCTCAATGTAGGTGAAAATGCGATCAGTAATGTTTCAGATTTCGAGGTAGAATGGGATAGGAATGATGATGGAAATAGGACCACATTTGAGGAAATGGAAAAAAATGGTCAATAGATTGCAGTGCAATAAAGCAGCTGGGGTGGATGAAATTAAGTCAGAACTCATCAAATACAGTGGAATGTCAGGTCTTAAATGGCTACACAGGATAATTGAAATGGCCTGGGAGTCGGGACAGGTTCCATCAGACTGGACAAAAGCAGTAATTACACCAATCTTTAAACATGGAAACAGAAAAGATTGTAACAACTACAGAGGTATCTCTATAATCAGCGTTGTGGGTAAAATCTTCTCAGGTATTGTTGAAAGGAAAGTGCGAGTATTAGTTGAGGACCCATTGGATGAAAATCAGTGTTAGGTTGTCAGGACCAGATCTTTAGCTTACAGCAAATAATGGAGAAGTGTTATGAGTGGAACAGGGAATTGTATCTATGCTTTATAGATCTAGAAAAGGCATATGACCGGGTTCCTAGGAGGAAGTTATTGTCTGTTTTACGAAATTATAGAATAGGAGGCAAACTTTTGCAAGCAATTAAAGGTCTTTACATGGATAGTCAGGCAGCAGTTAGAGTTGACGGTAAATTGAGTTCATGGTTCAGAGTAGTTTCAGGGATAAGACAAGGCTGCAACCTGTCTCCCCTGTTGTTCATATTATTTATGGATCATATGTTGAAAACAATAGACTGGCTGGGTGAGATTAAGATATGTGAACACAAAATAAGCAGTCTTGCATATGCGGATGACTTAGTTGTGATGCCAGATTCGATTGAAAGTTTGCAAAGTAATATTTCAGAGCTAGATCAGAAATGTAAGGACTATGGTATGAAGATTAGCATCTCCAAAACGAAAGTAATGTCAGTGGGAAAGAAATATAAACGGATTGAGTGCCAAATAGGAGGAACAAAGTTAGAACAGGTGGACGGTTTCCAGTACTTAGGATGCATATTCTCACAAGATGGCAACATAGTGAAAGAACTGGAAGCGAGGTGTAGCAAAGCTAATGCAGTGAGCGCTCAGCTACGATTTACTCTCTTCTGCAAGAAGGAAGTCAGTACCAAGACTAAGTT
This sequence comes from Schistocerca cancellata, assembly GCF_023864275.1. Taxonomy (NCBI): domain Eukaryota; kingdom Metazoa; phylum Arthropoda; class Insecta; order Orthoptera; family Acrididae; genus Schistocerca; species Schistocerca cancellata. The sequence continues at coordinate 681,111,295 of NC_064628.1, forward strand.
ATCTGTGCACCGTTCAATCTTTCGACCAACTTTGTTGTATGGGAGCGAAAGCTGGGTGGATTCAGGATACCTTATCAACAAGGTTGAGGTTACGGATATGAAAGTAACTAGGATGATTGCAGATACCAGTAGATGGGAACAATGGCAGGAGGGTGTCCACAATGAGGAAATCAAAGAAAAACTGGGAATGAACTCTATAGATGTAGCAGTCAGGGCGAACAGGCTTAGATGGTGGGGTCATGTTACACGCATGGGAGAAGCAAGGTTACCCAAGAGACTCATGGATTCAGCAGTAGAGGGTAGGAGGAGTCGGGGCAGACCGAGGAGAAGGTACCTGTATTCGGTTAAGAATGATTTTGAAGTAATAGGTTTAACATCAGAAGAGGCAACAATGTTAGCACTGAATAGGGGATCATGGAGGAATTTTATAAGGGGGTCTATGCTCCAGACTGAACGCTGAAAGGCATAATCAGTCTTAAATGATGATGATGATGATGATCAGTTTAGTTTCAAATCTTGTCTTCATTCCGTCACGCGTGTACTAAAGCGACAACATAAATATAGCAAAGACGGTTTACCTAGCATCTCACACTAGAGATGGCTCTGAGCACTATGGGACTTAACAGCTGTGGTCATCAGTCCCCTAGAACTTAGAACTACTTAAACCTAACTAACCTAAGGACATCACACACATCCATGCCCGAGGCAGGATTCGAACCTGCGACCGTAGCAGTCGCGCGGTTCCGGACTGCGCGCCTAGAACTCACACTAGAGACCTAGTTGCTCAGAATACAAGATATCTCATATTCTCGCACTGCTAGTAATTGTGTTTTGCACTCAGTGGTCATTAGATAAGGCAGCTGCTGTTTCCTGAAGGCTGAACAACAACACTAACGTAGACCACCTCGGCTCACATGGACTCGGCGTCCTCGGAACTTCGTTATGACGTGGAGCAGTGTAACGGTCTCTCCCGGGGTCAGTTCTGACGCACGAACTCAGGTGGCTCTTAAGGGGACCACACCCTGCCTATCTAACCCATGTTAATGTAGGCAAGTATTTGACGCATTTCTGAAAAAACTATTTGATGCAGGACCTTAATATTTTTACTGTATGTTACATGATGCTAATAGAGTCAACTGACTAAAATTTACTTTATCCATTTTACAGTTTTTAATAAATAACTTTTTTAAATTTATTAACAAAAAATATTAAGTTTTTTCTACAGAAAATATTTTTTGTGAACTTCATAATGGGGGAATATTAATGAATGTAGTATCAGAGGTGGCGTTTTATGTTACGCAGAGTCTCTGAAAATTTCATTCATTTATCTATGATAGTTTCTGATGGAGCATATGTACTGAAAATTTTAGTTGCGGGAAAGTGACTTTAAAGAAAAAACTTTTGAAATTTGTTACTTACGGTTAATTAAAACTGTCCTGCTGCATATCATGGCTCTTCTTTGACCTCTAGCAGGTCTTCCATCTTCTTTTTCACCTTCCTGGATGTTTGTCTTGCTTTCTTGGCCACATTAGATGCAGACCCGTCTGCATCGGATATCCTCATTTTATCGCAATGTTGCAGCCCAGTGATCATATTTTCACCAGGATTAATTCCCAGCTTTTTCAGTACCCAACACTTTCCAATATTACCACAATTGAATGTTATAACAGCATTATGAACTCCTAGTTTCATTGTATGCATGCTCTATAAATACAGTTTTAGGAAGGCGGTTCCCACTTATGCTGTTGAAACATTCATTTGGACTCTGTGTCTGCCCATGCAGACATTTCCTTAGATGGTCAGGATGAGCCAAGTCTCTCAAAATAGTTTGAATTGCTGTAATAATAGCAGCAGGAAGAGAATGCTGGTGAGAATAAGATTCTCCAGTTGCCTGAGCCCTATTGTATTTGCACCACGAATTTTCTCCTGATGGACACAATCCATGACATGACTTATCGTCAGTACAGGACTTATGGGAGAATATAGCCCAAACATCTCTCTTCATTGCCTCCAGATTTTCTTTATTTCTCATAATTGCCTGCTCATAGTGCACCTGCAAGTTTTCTATTTCAGTTTTACTTAACCGACCCTGTCCGGGCAACAATTTTCCATCTTCTAAGTTTCTTCCTCTCAAATCAACAGTTAGTTTTCTCAGCCTTGTTCCCAAACGTTGTTGAACATGTTCTACACATTGTATTTTTCTAATAATGGCATCTCCATATGGCTAAGAGCTCGCCACATTGTTGTATGCCTTACTGTCACCATCGCCCAAATATTTGGTGTACCGTACGCCTTTTGTTTCTACGGAGTGATGAGATATTTGTTGTACTCCATGAACTTCCATACCACAATTTGTTCCTCTAAAATTAGCCACAGAGTTGTATTCTTTATTTTCATAGACTTTACAACATTTGCAATATTTAGACATCTCCACATCTAACACTTTACCGGTGTCTATACTCGTGGCAGTCACTACTCCATTGAGAAGTATGTCCTGTTTTCTGCCAACTGCCATCAAGTGTAACTGCAATATTCGATCATCCATCATTTTCTTCCACTGCTACCCTAGCAGCCAGTTTCATGCTTTCCTCACCTACCTCACATACAGCTTTTTCTAATATTGCAGTCAGTTTTTCAAATTTATTTGGTGGTTGATGTAAGTTCATCACTGAACAAAATGTTCTCCCTGCAGTCATGACATTGCCAATGGATCGTAAGGCATAAACTGATCTTGTATTGATTTCATAAGAGCCACTTGCATCTGGTTTTGAAGAACTCATAAATGAAATCACATTGAGCATTTGTGCATGTGCAAATTAAATCCAAAGCAATTGCTAGGCCTTTTCTCCCACTGTCACTCTCACAAATTTTCACACTCGCAGACTCACCACACTGTTTACATTGAACAAATTTAGAAATTACATGGGATAATATTCTCAAATTTATAATAATGTTACTGCACCGTTTGTCACTTTCAGTAAATTCGTTGTAACTCTCTTGAAATTGTGAGAGCTTCTTTGATGATGCACTTGTTGAAGAATTACAATTAGAAACATCGTTGCCAGTCGACATAACCTCTTGAACAGAAAGCTTTCTAAACTTGTTTCCTCTAAATTGTCGTTTCTTGAAATCGCCTTTACGTTTCGCAATCTTCAATAAAAACAACTAAACACGCGTAAACAAGCACTGCAAACGTAAGTATAACAATTACTCGCAATCACACTTGAACAAAACTATTCGTGTGTTTGAAAGCGTGTTGTTTACAAACGGCAAAAACAAAATAATACCGACCGTTGCATTCCAAGGATAGCCAATACACTCTGGATTAAAAACATCCCTAACGTGCAATGTAGTGGATATAAAGATCTAAACTATATGCAGAAAAGTGGGTGACAGAAACGTGGGCGTGGCACATAAACACACGTGGTAGGAAAATGTTCTTTAAATGCGCGAAAAAAAATTTTTTCAGCAAAATCCTTTTCAGAGTACTTAAATAAAACGTGGCGGGCCGCATCAAACCAGTCAGTCGACTGATGACCAAAAAAATAAAACCTTAATCTATCGACATATGATGAAAACCGAAAATCGATTTTTTTCTACCTGAACCACGGTGTGGTCCCTTTAATCGTCAGACAACGTTTAAGTTTCCAGGATGTAGAATAAACACTGTGTATTCGAGGCTATCATAGAGGGATATGAAAATTATTAGATATCTCCGAAACAGTCAGCAGCAGAACATTCAGCTTTGTGGAAGAGAATGTGAATGATTTCTGGAAGAAGAACAACAATATGTGGCAGCTGTTACGAATGGTAACTGCTACGAATGATGGCAGCTGGTTGGACCGAACCAGCTGGTCCAATTGAACTTATCATTGACTGGAAATACACTACTGGCCATTAAAAGCGCTACACCACGAAGATGACGTGCTACAGACGCGAAATTTAACCAACAGGAAGAAGATTGATATGAAAATGATTAGCTTTTCAGAGGATTCGCACGGTGGCGATACCTACAACGTGCTGACATGAGGAAATTTTCCAACCGATTTCTCATACGCAAACACCAGTTGACCGGCGTTGCCTGGTGAAACGCTGTTGTGTTGCCTCGTGTAAAGAGGAGAAATGCGTACCATCACGTTTCCGACTTTGATAAAGGTCGGATTGTAGCCTATCCCGATTGCGGTTTATCGTATCGCGACATTGCTGCTCGCGTTGGTTGAGATCCAATGACTGTTAGCAGAATATGGAATAGGTGGGTGGGTTCAGGAGGGTAATACGGAACGCCGTGCTGGATCCTAACGGCCTCGTATCACTAGCAGTCGAGATGGCAGGCATCTTATCCTCATAGCTGTAACGGATCGAGCAGCCACGTTCGATCCCTGAGTCAACAGATGGGGACGTATGCAAGACAACAACCATCTGCACGAACAGTTCGACGACGTTTGCAGCTGCATAGACTATCTGCTCGGAGACCACGGCTACGGTTACCCTTGATGCTGCATCACAGACAGGAGCGCCTGCGATGGTGTACTCACCGACGAATCTGGGTGCACGAATGGCAAAACGTCATTTTTTCGGTTGAATCCAGGTTCTGTTTACAGCATCATGATGGTCGCATCCGTGTTTGGCAACATTGCGCTGAACGCACGTTGGAAGCGTGTATTCGTCATCGCCATACTGGCGTATCACCCGTCGTGATGGTATGGGGTTGCATTGGTTACACGTCTCGGTCACCTCTTGTTCGCATTGACGGCACTTTGAACAGTGGACGTTATATTTCAGATGTGTTACGACCCGTGGCTCTACCCTTCATTCTACCCTGCGAAACCCTACATTTAGGCAGGATAATGCACGACCGCATGTTGCAGGTCCTGTACGGGCCTTTCTGGATACAGAAAATGTTCGACTGTTGCCCTGGCCAGCACATTCTCCAGATCTCACACCAATTGAAAACGTCTGGTCAATGGTGGCCGAGCAACTAGCTCGACACAATACGCCAGTCACTACTCTTGATTAACTGTGGTATCGTGTTGAAGCTGCATGGGCAGCTATACCTGTACACGTCATCCAAGCTCTGTTTGACTCAATGCCCAGGCGTATCAAGGCCGTTATTACTGCCAGAGGTGGTTGTTCTGGGTAGTGATTTCTCAGGATCTATGCACTCAAACTGCGTGAAAATGTAATCACATGTCAGTTCTAGTATAATACATTGGTCCGATGAATACCCGTTTGTCATCTGCATTTCTTCTTTGTGTAGCAATTTTAATGGCCAGTAGTGTAATAACTACATTTGCACCCATTCATTCACTGCATGTTCCCAAACTACGAAGCGTCATGTCATCGGGCCACAATTGTTTGCGATTGGTTTGAAGAACATTCGGGGCAGTTCAGGTGAATGGTTTGACCACCCACATCGCCCGACATGCATGCCATCGAACATTTATAGGGCATAATCGAGAGGTCACTTCGTGTACAAAATCCTGCATCGGCAACACTTTCACAAGTATGGAGGGCTGTTAGAGGCAGCATGGTTCGGTACTTCTGCAGGGGACTTCCAACGACTTGTTGAGTTCATGCCACGTCGAGTTGCTGCACAAAGCCGCGAAATGGAGCCCGACATGATATTAGCAGGTATCCCATGACTTTTGTCGCTGCAGTGTATGTAGTATACTGTTTGTTGCTCTCCACTGTAGTCACGTTCAGGGGTGGACTCCCATCCCCTCCACATCTGCCCCGTTCGGTTCTGATCCAATACAGTATGCATTAGTCCGGGTAGATAAAAGCCTGCTGGTCGCTTCCATGTAGCTTTGATTAATCGGTGCTGCTTCGTGGAAGGTTGTTCCTGCCATTCACTGTTCCAGATTTGTTGTGCACTGATGTTACTGTCCTGCGGGGTGATTACTGTGCGCCACAATTTTTTTCTATAGATGCTACGCTGGGGTTCGGGGTTCTGAATGAATTGGTAATTCTGGGTTGTTTTTACTCTTATGCAGACATATATCAGTGATTGTGATCTTTTTATGGCTGGTGTGGAATGTTACTAAGGACCGGTAGCTATGGCGTGTTTGTGAGGTTGCATTCCGTGATTGAGCTGTGTGTCAATAACTTCAGTGTAAGCACTGTTTAGCCGGGTGGAACAGCAGTATTCTGCGACTGAATATCAAAGAGTATGAATATGACTGTTTCAGTGGCACCCCAGGTGGTTCATATTAACTTGTGGAGCATATTGTTATGAGTTTTGATTTCAGTTACCACATTCTGGAGATAGAATACGTATGTCAAAGACCTGTCCAGGGTCACTCCTACGTATTTTGGAGTGTGATAATATTGGAGAGTCTGATGTCTAAATGTGTTATTAGGGTTTGTAGTTTGCTGTTGTGGAAAGTTGATGCAAAGGTCTTTTGAGGATTCGATCAGAGAGAGTTATGTTTGAAGCATTCATCTAGCGTCTTCCTATTTGATACTAGCGTTGCATAAGCTTCCCTGCCGATGTAGTGAAAGCGGAAACATGACAAGTGAATGTCGCTTCCTTGTGTGTAACGGTGAATGCATTCTGTCATGACGTAAGTAACGGTTATTTGGGAGCATAGAGTGGACCAGAACGACACCTACAGGACTGTATGAAGCAACGACATACTGGGGCAACTGTGAGCGTTATGGTGTAGAGAGTCATAGCATGCAACGACCGTGCTCCTTTGTGTGTGTTGAGCGCATACTGACAGCAATATGTGGCAGCTGTTAGATAGTGTCGTCAGTTCCATGCGGCTTTTCGCGGATGATGCTGTAGTGTACAGAGAAGTTGCAGCATTAGAAAATTGCAGCACAATGCAGGAAGATCTGCAGCGGATAGGGGTGCTGGGAACGGCAACTGACCCTTAACATAGACAAATGTAATGTATTGCGAATACATAGAAAGAAGGATCCTTTATTGTATGATTATATGATAACGGAACAAACACTGGTAGCAGTTACTTCTGTAAAATATCTGGGAGTATGCGTACGGAACGATTTGAAGTGGAATGATCATATAAAATTAATTGTAAGTAAGGCGGGTGCCAGGTTGAATTCATTGGGAGAGTCCTTAGAAAATGTAGTCCATCAACAAAAGAGGTGGCTTACAAAACACTCGTTCTACCTATACTTGAGTATTGGTCATCAGTGTGGGATCCGTACCAGGTCGGGTTGACAGAGGAGATAGAGAAGATCCAAAGAAGAGCAGCGCGTTTCGTCACAGTGTTATTTGGTAAGCGTGATAGCGTTACGGAGATGTTTAGCAAACTCAAGTGGCAGACTGCAAGAGAGGCGCTCTGCATCGCGGTGTAGCTTGCTGTCCAGGTTTCAAGAGGATGCGTTTCTGGATGAGGTATCGAATATATTGCTTCCTCCTACTTATACCTCCCGAGGAGATAACGAATGTAAAATTAGAGAGATTCGAGCGCGCACGGAGGCTTTCCGGCAGTCGTTCTTCCCGCGAACCATACGCGACTGGAACAGGAAAGGGAGGTAATGACAGTGGCACGTAAAGTGCCCTCCGCCACACACCGTTGGGTGGCTTGCGGAGTATAAATGCAGATGTAGATGTAGATGTAGATGTAGTGCAAGATATATCCACAGTATCATCCAGCATATAATTTGTGGTCCAACAGCATACTGTCGACTTACCCAAGTCTATATCGACGTCAAGCATGTTGAAGTGCATAGAAGAAGGTGCTTTCCAGTTCACCACATGGTAAGTTTTTTCCCCGTTCCACGCTCATATGGAGCACGGGAAGAATAATTGCTAAAATTTCTCTGTGCGTGCTGTAACTGAAGACTTGAAATAAAAAAGTCTCTAAGTGCCCAAATCAGGAAGTTGAAGACAACGAGTTTTGAGTATACTAGACAATTCACGGTCATAACTAAAGTGTTTATGTGTTTTATCTGAAAGTTAAGCGTAGTATGGATTTAGTTTCCAAACGATATTGCATACAATGTTTTGTAGTAGTATGAAAAACTTACTGAAAGTGGAAACGCAATGAAAATCTCCACGTGGCACAATTCAATACTCAGCAAAAAGATAGTAAAAGTTAACCTGCTTTTGCAAAACTGTATCTGGTCCTTATTTGTGAGGTACTGCATACTTTTAATCAAATCTTTCTTATTTTATTCGCACACGTAGCATGTAACATCCAGGGTAGGTAGTTGCATTTTCTTGACGTCCTGTACTAGCACACGTTTCCTCAAAATATGGATACTTTGCAAGGTCTCAATAGCATTTAAGCTTCTCCCGTCTTACGTTTGTCTAGCCGTAGCCATTGTTCTTTGAATATGTTTAGATATGCTATATTCATACAACAATTCACTGCTTTCTTGAAATCTGAGAAGCAGACACATTCATGTTACTGACAACAGATGGCTTTATTTGTCTTGATAGCTGTATCATGCCCTTTACATCTTCTGGAAAAGTACGTCTGGTAACTCAAGAATGAACATCTTTAGCCGCCCTGGATTAGCCGTGCGGTCTGAGGCCCTGCAGTCGTGGACTGTGCGGCTGGTCCCAGCGGAGATTCGAGTCGTCCCTCGGGCGTGGGTGTGTGTGTGTGTTTGTCCTTAGGATAATTTAGGTTAAGTAGTGTGTAAGCTTAGGGACTGATGACCTTAGCAGTTAAGTCCCATAAGATTTCACACACATTTGAACATTTTTGAACAAACGTCCTTACAGTTATGGTGTAGATTAGGGATCCGTAAGAGACTTACCTCCAGTTCTGGACAAGCTTTTGCCGGGAAACATTTATTACTTGAACTTACGTGTTCATTCATTCCATTTTCAAGTTTTTCCTCGTTGCTGCCGCAGTACGTGCTCATTTAATTTGTCGTTTCTTTCCACTCAGACTATTACAAATACCTACATCTGCCTCCGTCATTTTATCTAACAATGAGTAGTAAGTGCGCTGAACATAGAGTCTTTCATACGGTGACAACTGTGTCTGTTAAACAGCATGCCATCTGTTGATTACATTTGGAAGTACATTTTCACTCGTGGCAGTTTGAGCCTTTTATATGTTACTGGGCTTGGCATGTACATCAGAACTTCAAAACTCCTTATTATGGTACTTAGAGACCTTTTAATTTGAATTCTCCCATTACCTTAATCTTGCCTTCGTGATTCTTAGTGGATCGATATGTGCGGATTATACATTCCTAGAATCCTCAAAACCGATTTCTTTGAATTTTGGAAGTAGGCTTTCACGTCTGTCTTCAAATGTCTGACTGTTCAGCATCCAAGTGACGCTTTCCGATGGATCAAACGAATCAGTGTTTATTCGTGCTGCTCTCCTTCGTGTAAGTTCAATAATCACTGTTAATTATATTTGGTACGGCTTACAAAAACTTTTGAAATGTTCGAAATTTGGTCATGAATGTGATTAGTACACGTGGCTACACACGTAACTGTATACTTCACAAACGTGCTTCTGCCAGCATGCACAAATTCCTCACACCCCCGAATGCCTCAAGTATATTTGTACAAGCACCAGTATTTGTACCAGAAAATGTCGAGCGTAGGATACGATGTGCTGGCTTTGGCAGCCATTTCGCTTTACTGGATACAATCATGGAAGAGGCTATACCATCACATGAATGATTAACAGCAACAATGCGATTTATCGCGACAGTGCACATCTATAATTTTGCCACAGGCACAAAGTGCTATTGACACACAGATTAAACATCATTAAAATTTATGATGCAAAATGGAAGGAACGTACAGTCCTAAAGCATCGAGTGCACGCCGATCAGCGCTGCGCCACGAAACGGCATCAGGAAGGCGCTGACCCGTGCGCCACCCGAGGAGGAGGTCGTTAGAGACGGGGTACAAGCTCGGATTAGGGAAGAATCGGGAAGGAAATCGGCCGTGCCCTCTCAAAGGAACTATTCCGGACCTTCGCCTGAAGTGATCTATGGAAATCACGGAAAACCTAAATCTCGGTAGTAGGACGTGGGTTGAAACCACCGTCCTCTCGAATGCGAGTCCAGTGTCTATCCACTGGGTCACACCACTTGCACCACTCGTCAGAGAGCGCAGCGCCGCACCTCCAGGAAGATAGAATTAAGCGCCCCCTGTCAAGCATCAGTACTGAGTAATGGTGTTGTGGTCTTCAGTCCAGAGACTGGCTTGACGCAGCTCTCCATGCTACTCTATCCTGTGCAAGCTTCATCATCTCCCAGTACCTATCAACCTACGTCCTTCTGAATCTGTTTAGTGTATTCATCTCTTGGTCTCCCTCCACGATTTTTGCCCTCCACGCTGCCCTCCAATACTAAATTGGTGATCCCTTGATGCCTCAGAATATGTCCTACCTTCTCCTAGTCAAGTTGTGCCACAAATTTCTCTTCTCCCCAATTCCATTCAATATCTCCTCATTAGTTATGTGATCTACCCATCTAATCTTCAGCATTCTTCTGTAGCACCACATTTCAAAGCTTCTATTCTCTTCTTGTCCAGACTATTTATTGTACACGTTTCACTTCCATACATGGCTACACTCCATACCAATACTTTCAGAAACGACTTCCTAACACTTAAATCTATACTCGATGTTAACAAATTTCTCCTTTTCAGAAACGCTTTCCTTGCCATTGCCACTCTACATTTTATATCCTCTCTACTTCAACCATCATCAGTTATTTTGCTCCCCAAATAGCAAAACTCATTTACTACTTTAAGTCTCTCAGTCCCTAATTCCCTCAGCATCACCCGATTTAGTTCGACTACATTCCAATCCCAAAGAAAGCAGGTGTTGACAGATGTGAAAATTACCGAACTATCAGTTTAATAAGTCACAGCTGCAAAATACTAACGCGAATTCTTTACAGACGAATGGAAAAACTAGTAGAAGCCGACCTCGGGGAGGATCAGTTTGGATTCCGTAGAAATATTGGAACACGTGAGGCAATACTGACCTTACGACTTATCTTAGAAGAAAGATTAAGGAAAGGCAAACCTACGTTTCTAGCATTTGTAGACTTAGAAAAAGCTTTTGACAATGTTGACTGGAATACTCTCTTTCAAATTCTAAAGGTGGCAGTGGTAAAATACAGGGAGCGAAAGGCTATTTACAATTTGTACAGAAACCAGATGGCAGTTATAAGAGTCGAGGGGCATGAAAGGGAAGCAGTGGTTGGGAAGGGAGTGAGACAGGGTTGTAGCCTTTCCCCGCTGTTATTCAATCTGTATATCGAGCAAGCAGTAAAGGAAACTAAAGAAAAATTCGGAGTAGGTATTAAAATCCGTGGAGAAGAAATAAAAACTTTGAGGTTCGCCGATGACATTATAATTCTATCATAGACAGCAAAGGACTTGGAAGAGCAGTTGAACGGAATGGACAGTGTCTTGAAAGGAGGATATAAGATGAACATCAACAAAAGTAAAACGAAGATAATGGAATGTAGTCGAATTAAGTCGGGTGATGCTGAGGGAATTAGATTAGGAAATGGAACACTTAAAGTAGTAAAGGAGTTTTGCTATTTGGGGAGCAAAATAACTGATGATGGTAGAAGCAGAGAGGATATAAAATGTAGAGTGGCAATGGCAAGGAAAGCGTTTCTGAAGAAGAGAAATTTGTTAACATCGAGTATAGATTTAAGTGTCAGGAAGTCATTTCTGAAAGTATTCGTATGGAGTGTAGCCAATTATGGAAGTGAAACATGGACGATAAATAGTTTGGACAGGAAGAGAATAGAAGCTTTCGAAATGTGGTTCTACAGAAGAATGCTGAAGAATAGATAGGTGGATCACATAACTAATGAGGAGGTATTGAATAGAATTGGGGAGAGGAGGAGTTTGTGGCACAACTAAACCAGAGGTTGTACAGAGTTTCAGGGAGAGCATAATGGAGCAATTGACAGGAATGGGGAAAGAAATACAGTAGAAGAAGAATGGGTAGCTCTGAGGGATGAAGTAGTGAAGGGAGCAGAGGATCAAGGAGGTAAAAAGACGAGGGCTAGTAGAACTCCTTGTTGGTAGGACATGTTCTGAGGCTTCAAGGGATCACAAATTCAGCATTGGAGGGCAGCGTGGAGGTTAAAAATCGTAGAGGGAGACCAATAAATGTATACGCTAAGCAGATTCAGAAGGATGTAGGTTGCAGTAGGTACTGGGAGATGAAGAAACTTGCACAGGATTAGGGTAGCATGGAGAGCTGCATCAAACCAGTCTCAGGACTGAAGACCACAACAACAACAACAACATATTCTTCTTAACGTCTCATACATCTTGCTCACCAGATGGTAGAGTTTTGTCAGGGCTGGCTCTCCCAAGGCTATCAGTGGTTCTAATGGAATGTTGTCTACTCCGGGGGCCTTGTTTCGACTTAGGTCTTTCAGTGCTCTGTCAAACTCTTCACGCAGTATCCTATCTCCCATTTGATCTTCTTCTACATCCTCTTCCACTACCATAATATTGTCCTCAAGAACATCACCCTTGTATAGACTCTCTGTATACTCCTTCCGCTTTTCTGCTTTCCCTTCTTTACTTAGAACTGGGTTTCCATCTGAACCCTTGATATTCATGCAAGTGGTTCTCTTTTCTCCAAAAGTCTCTTTAATTTTTCTGTAGGCAGTATCCATCTTACCCCTAGTGATATACGTCTCTACATCCTTACATTTGTCCTCTAGCCACCCCCGCTTAGCCATTTTGCACTTTCTGTCGATAACATTTTTGAGACGTTTGTATTCCTTTTTGCCTGCCTCATTTACTGCATTATTGTATTTTCTCCTTTCATCAATTAAATTCAATATCTCTTCTGTTACCCAAGGCTTTCTATTAGCCCTCATCTTTTTACCTACTTGATCCTGTGCTGCCTTCACTATTTCATCTCTCAAAGCTACCCCTTCTTCTTCCACTGTATTTCTGCCCCCATCCTTATCAATCGTTCCATTATGCTCTCCCTGAAACTCTCTACAAGTTCTGGGTTCTGTCAGTTTATCCAGGTTCCAGCTCCTTAAATTCCCACCTTTTTGCAATTTCTTCGGTTTTAATCTACAGTTCATAACCAATAGATTGTGGTCAGAGTCAACATCTGCCCCTGGAAATGTCTCACAATTTAAAACCTAGTTTCTAAATCTCTCTCTTACCATAATATAATCTACCTTAAACCTTCCAGTATCTCTAGGCTTCTTCCATGTATACAACCTTCTCTTATGATTCTTGAACCAAGTGTTAGCTATGATTAAGTTATGCCCTGTGCAAAATTCTACCAGGCGGCTTCCTCTTTCATTTCTTACCCCATTCCACATTCAGCTACTACGTTTCCTTCTCTTCCTTTTCCTGCTATCGAATTCCAGTCTCCCATGACTATTAAATTTTCGTCTCCCTTCACTATCTCAATAATTTCTTTTATCTCATCATACATTTCATCAATCTCCTCGTCATCTGCGGAGCTAGTTGGCATATAAACTTGTACTACTGTGGTAGGCGTGGGCTTCGTATCTGTCGTAGCCACAATTATGGGCCGGCCAGAGTGGCCGAGCGGTTCTAGGCGCTACAGTCTGGAACCGCGCGACCGCTACGGTCGCAGGTTCGAATCCTGCCTCGGAATGGATGTGTGTGATGTCCTTAGGTTAGTTAGGTTTAAGTAGTTCTAAGTTCTAGGGGACTGATGACCACAGCATTTAAGTCCCCTAGTGCTCAGAGCCATTTGTACCATTTTGAATCACAATTATGCGTTCACTATGTTGTTTGTAGTAGCTTACCCGCATCAGTATTTATTAATTCATTATTAAACCTATTCCTGCATTACCCCTATTTGATTTTGTATTTATAACCCTGTATTCACATGACCAGAAGTCTTGTTCCTCCTGCCACCGAACTTCACTAATTCCCACTATATCTAACTTCGCTTTTTAAATTTTCTAACGTACCTGCCCGATTAAGGGAATGGACATTCCACGCTCCGAATGTTTGTTTGCTTTCTCCTGATAACGACGTCTTCTTGAGTAGTCCCCGTCCGGAGATCCGCTATCATCATTTAACCATACAGTAAAGCTGCATGCTCTCGGGAAAAATTATGTCTGTAGTTCCCCATTGCTTTCAGCCTTTCGCAGTACCAGTACAGCAAGGCAGTTTTGGTTAGTGTTACAAGGCCAGATCAGTCAATCATCCAGAATGTTGCCCCTTGCAACTACTGAAAAGGCTGCTGCCCCACTTCAGGAACCACACGTTTATCTGGCCCTGCGTTGTGGTTGCACCTACGGTACGTCTATGTGTATCGTCGAGGCACGCAAGCCTCCTCACCAACGGCAAGGTCCATGGTTCATGGGGGATACTGAGTAATAGGAAGCTGATACTTAGCCAGCGTTCTGGGAGTAGTGACAGTGATAAGTACTTGCACGTGGGAGTCACAACAAGTTAAGTAATGGTTCCTTTCTTTTTAGAAATAAAGTGTTCATTTAATCTTCCAGTGTTTTTTTTTGAGATGATTTTGGATTCCTGCCACCAGCCATCGTAATTTCTTGCTTGTTTGTGTCGGTGCTGACTCCCACAGTCGTGACATAACAAGTAACTCGTGTGAGTCACAGCTGCCCACAGGTTCAACTTTTTAGCAGCAGTCACTACAAACCACATAAGATGTTGCACTAACATCACATATCGTGTGGGTGGGTTTTAATTGACCCATTTACGACGTGAATAAAGCATGATCTATTATTTTTTCTGCCACAAGTCTTTGTTCAGGGTCAGAAATGTCTCATTTTTGCAGCAACTGATTCCACAGAACTCCACGTTTTTCTTCTTCTTTCCTTTATTTTGTTGAATTGACACCTAGTATGCGCTCTGTGGCAGTACCACTTCTTCTTGTAGTGGGTCGTCTTTCTTTTGAGGTCACTAGCATTACTTCAGGAGCCTCTCATGTACTTTTACTTGGTATACTTCCTCACATGTCTGTGATTGAATATCAACTTGAAGATCCATCTCTGGCTCTTCCATAGGCAGTCTAACATCTACTTCTGTAGCTCCATTCTGCAAATAAGATTTAACACTCCCGAATACTGAAAATACAAACAAGAATGTAATACAAGACACTATTTGCTTTAAACCAAACACAGTATAGATGTGTTGCGTAAAAACATAAATACACAGATTTTCCTCATATGCAAAATAGCAAAATTCGAGAGTGATCTATTTGCCAATACGGTTTACTATGTGCTCTATTATGTGCTCGTGTTGACACATATATGTAATGGATGTAACACTAATATACTTTTCATTATAATGTTCATAAGTAATTTTTGGTAACAGCTTTAACATTAGGATCTAATGCTCGCCAAGTAAGCCCAATACGTCCTTGATTCAGGAAACAATCAGAGCAGCCATTTTAAATTTTTTGTAGATGATGCTGTCATTTACCGTCTAGAAAAGTCATCAGAAGATCAAAACCAACTGCAAAATGACTTAAACACGATGTCTCTGTGGTGCGAAAAGTGTCAATTGACACTTAACAAGCAAAAGTGTGAGGTCATGAGTACTAAGAGGCATCCGTTAAATTTCGTTTGCACGGTAAATCACACAAAACTAAAGACTGTCAGTTCAACTAAACATGTATGATCATGTATGAACAAATTAAAATAGAACAATCACGTAGGCGAACCAAAGGCTGCGTTTTTTGGCGAAACACTTAGAAGATGCTACAAATTATCATTACGCATGTCCATCCTGTGCTAAAGTACAGCTGCGCGGTATGGGATCCTTATCAGACAGAGGTTAACGGAGGACGTCGAGAAACTTCAAAGAAGTGCAAGAGGAGACAGTGTCAAGGATATGATACGCGAGTTGAGACGTCAATCATTAACACAAAGGCGTTTTGCGTTGTTGTGACATCTTTTCACAAAATTTCAATCTCCACACTTCTCCTCTGAATGCGAATATATTTTGTTGAAGCCTAACTACATAGGGAGAAATGATCATCGTAATAAAACAACGGAAATCAGAACTCGCACGGAAGGATTAATGTTTTCATTTTCCGCGCACGCTGTTTGGGAGTGGAACGGCAGAGAAATAGAGTAAAAATGGTTCGATGTACCCTCTGCACTGCACTTAAGTGTGAATTGCAGAGTTGTAGATATTCCTCATTTTTCAGGTTCCTAAAACAGAGCATGAGTGGTCCACTATAGCAAAAGATTTTTAGAAGGGATGGAATTTTCCGCACCCTGTTAGCTGCATTGATGCAGTACATGTAGAGATTGTTCCTCCAGGTCGAAGCGGTTCACTTTATTTTAATTACAAACATGCACTCAGTATAGTCTCACTTGCCACATCTGACGAAAATTATAGATTCATTCTGTTCGATTACAACACAAATTAAAGAATATCGGAGGAGGTGTTTTTCAGAATATAGAATTTTTAGGACACAAAAGAGCAAGTAATTGAACATTCCAAGAGAGACAAAAGTCGCGGGCACTTCGCGAGAACTGTCATATGCATTCGTAGGGGAAGACCCATTTCCTTTATGGGCTGATATGTGAAAGCATTCCGACAGAGCGAATTGAAATGCACGGAAAAAAATCAATAACTACGAATGAGCAGAGTTCGGTGCATTAGTGAGAACGTTTTTGGAGTCATGACAGTACGCTTTAGGATTTTTTTACACGGCTGTTAATTTTGATGTAGAACTTGCTGACAAGGAGATGAAAGTCTCGATTCCTTTGCGTAATTATTTAATGACCACTGTAGGTCACATCGATGCTCCACACAATTCTCTCGAATGTGAGGACATAGACCATGGCATATTCCATGATGCCTTGTTATTTTTCTTATGCCTTTCCGCCGCATCGGTGCAAGGTTGTCATTATTATGAACGGATTTGGTGTGCAGGTGTAATAGACAGCCAACCCGTTCCAATAAATGGTGGTTTGCAAATAACCTTTGCCATGATTATGACGGATTTAAACCCGTCTTCCTCAGAAAGAGAACAAACTTTACATTATATTTTGACTACAGTTCAGTCTTGATCACATCATTTATGATTTAATGATATACAGTAGGTAACCGGTTTCGGTTCTTTCTACTAAACCATCATCAGAACTGTGGATAAATTTTAAGAAATACTAGATACCAATCTTTAAATAAAATGAAAGTGCCTAATGGTGTCAAAATTTAACATCATCATCATCATTTAAGACTGATTATGCCTTTCAGCGTTCAGTCTGGAGCATAGCCCCCCTTATACAGTTCCTCCATGATCCCCTGTTCAGTGCTAACATTGGTGCCTCTTCTGATGTTAAACCTATTACTTCAAAATCATTCTTAACTGCATCCAGGTACCTTACCCTCGGTCTGCTCCGACTCCTCCTACCCTCTACTGCTGAATCCATGAGTCTCTTGGGTAGCCTTGCTTCTCCCATGCGTGTAACATGACCCCACCATCTAAGCCTGTTCGCCCTGACTGCTACATCTATAGAGTTCATTCCCAGTTTTTCCTTCATTTCCTCATTGTGGACACCCTCCTGCCATTGTTCCCATCTACTAGTACCTGCAATCATCCTAGCTACTTTCATATCCATAACCTCAACCTTGTTGATAAGGTAACCTGAATCCACGCAGCTTTCTCTCCCATACAACAAAGTTGGTCGAAAGATTGAACGGTGCACAGATAACTTAGTCTTGGTACTGACTTCCTTCTTGCAGAAGAGAGTAGATCGTAGCTGAGCGCTCACTGCATTAGCTTTGCTACACCTCGCTTCCAGTTCTTTCACTATGTTGCCATCCTGTGAGAATATGCATCCTAAGTACTTGAAACCGTCCACCTGTTCTAACTTTGTTCCTCCTATTTGGCACTCAATCCGTTTATATTTCTTTCCCATTGACATTACTTTCGTTTTGGAGATGCTAATCTTCATACCATAGTCCTTACATTTCTGATCTAGCTCTGAAATATTACTTTGCAAACTTTCAATCGAATCTGCCATCACAACTAAGTCATCCGCATATGCAAGACTGCTTATTTTGTGTTCACATATCTTAATCTCACCCAGCCAGTCTATTGTTTTCAACATATGATCCGTAAATAATATGAACAACAGTGGAGACAGGTTGCAGTCTTGTCTTACCCCTGAACCATGAACTCAATTTACCGTCAACTCTAACTGCTGCCTCACTACCCATGTAAAGACCTTTAATTGCTTGCAAAAGTTTGCCTCCTATTCCATACTCTTGTAGAACAGACAATAACTTCCTCCTAGGAACCCGGTCATATGCCTTTTCTAGATCTATAAAGCATAGATACAATTCCCTGTTCCACTCATAACACTTCTCCATTATTTGCCGTAAGCTAAGCTAAACCCACACTGATTTTCATCCAATTGGTCCTCAACTAATACTCGCACTTTCCTTTCAACAATACCTGAGAAGATTTTACCCACAACGCTGATTAAAGAGATACCTCTGTAGTCGTTACAATCTTTTCTGTTTCCATGTTTAAAGATTGGTGTGATTACTGCTTTCGTTCAGTCTGATGGAATCTGTCCCGACTCCCAGGCCATTTCAGTTATCCTGTGTAGCCATTTAAGATCTGACATTCCACTGTATTTGATGAGTTCCGACTTAATTTCATCCACCCCAGCCGCTTTATTGCACTGCAATCTATTGACCATTTTTTCCACTTCCTCAAATGTGACCCTATTTCCATCATCATTCCTATCCCATTCTACCTCGAAATCTGAAACATTACTGATCGCATTTTCACCTACATCGAGCAACTCTTCAAAATATTCCCTCCATCTGCCCAAGGCATCCACAGGATTCACCAGCAGTTTTCCTGACCTGTCCAAAATACTTGTCATTTCCTTCTTACCTCCCTTTCGAAGACTGCTAATTACACTCCAGAATGGTTTTCCAGCAGCTTGACCCATAGACTCCAACCTGTTTCCAAAGTCTTCTTGGATGCTGCAATTATCTGTTTGGCTTTGTTTCTTTCTTCAACATAACTTTCTCTGTCTACCTGGGTTCTGGTATGTAGCCATTTTTGATACGCCTTCTTTTTCCTTTTACAGGCTGCCTTGACTGTATCATTCCACCAAGCTGTTTGCTTCATCCTACTTTTACACACTACTGTTCCAAGACATTCTTTAGCCACTTCTAGTACTGTGTCCCTGTACCTTGTCCATTCCTTTTCCAATGACTGTAATTGACTACATTCAACTAACTGGTACCTTTCTGAGATCGCTGTTATGTGCTTGTGCCTGATTTCCTTATCCTGAAGTTTCTCCACTCTTATCCTCCTACATATGGACCTGACCTCCTGCACTTTCGGCCTCACAATCCCAATTTCACTGCAGATTAAATAATGATCAGTGTCATCAAAGAATCCCCTGAACACACGTGTGTGCCTCACAGCCTTCCTGAATTCCTGATCTGTTATTATATAGTCAATGACAGATCTGGTTCCCCTGCCTTCCCAAGTATACCGGTGAATGTTCTTATGTTTAAAAAAGGAGTTTGTGATTACTAAGCCCATACTGGCACAGAAATCCAAGAGTAGTTTCCCGTTCCTGTTGGCCTCCATATCCTCTCCAAATTTACCCATAACCTTTTCATACCCTTCTGTTCGATTTCCAATCCTGGCGTTAAAATCACCCATGAGCAGAACACTGTTCTTGTCGTTTACTCTAACAACTACATCACTGAGTGCCTCATAAAAAATATCCATCTTATCTTGATCTTTCCCTTCACAATGCGAATATACTGACACAATTCTAATTTTCTTGCTAGACACTGTCAAATCTATCCACATCAGTCGTTCGTTTACATACCTTATTGCAACTACGCTGGGTTCCATTTCTTTCCTGATGTAAAGCCCTACACCCCATTGTGCTATTCCTGCTTTGACTCCTGCCAGGTAGACCTTGTATTCTCCCATTTCCTCTTCTTTCTCAACCCTTACCCGAATGTCACTAACAGCTAAAACGTCCAGCCCCATCTTACTTGCAGCCTCTGCCAGCTCTACCTTCTTCCCAGAGTAGCCCCCATTGATTTTAATAGCTCCCCATCTCGTTACCATTTGTTTGCCAAGTCGTATCTTAGGAGTCCCTGGTTTGTCAGTTAGAGGTGGGACTCCGTCACCTCCAATGGTCCGAGGCATTTTGCTCTGATTGTTGCCAGCATCATATTTAAAGTACCAGGGAAGCAAAATTTAACAAGATAAAATGAAATTAATTATACCCATGGCTCCCTTAGGATGGTAGGCGGAGCTCTCCTCGCTGCTACGCAGTCAACTGATGGTTATGAGTGCTGAGCACGAGCTCCGCCTACCATCCTAAGGGAGCCATGGGTATAATTAATTTCATTTTATCTTGTTAAATTTTGACATCATTAGACACTTTCATTTTATTTAAAGATTGTTATCTAGTATTTCTTAAAATTTATCCACAGGTCTGATGATGGTTTTGTAGAAAGAACCGAAACCGGTTACCTATATCATTAAAACATAAATGATGTGATCAAGACTGAACTGTAGTCAAAATATAACAATTAATTGATCACTGCTTTCCAAAAATGTTTACCAAAATTGTGCAAACATTACATTATCTACCAGTCAGTAAAGCTGTCTCCACATGACATGTCAGCAACGGTATGTATGTCCATGGTCTGTTATTTTAAGGGAGTGCTCTTACTGATGTGACAAGCCCTTGATTCTTGGGACCTTAACTTTTACATATGGATATACAGACCGTTGCCGACACATGACACGTGGTTATAGCTTTGCTGACTGATTGCTAATGTGAAGTTTGTTGACCTTCTGAGGAAGACGGGCTTAAATCCGTCGAAACTATGGTCAAAGTTATTTGAAAACCACCATTTGTTGCAACTGGTTGGTTGTCCATTACACCCGCTGTTCTGTAACCCTTGCTGTAGCGTAGCCAGGCCCAATTATTGGATTTGGTATGTTTAATTTAAGAGATGGTTGGATACCCTTCATATCGGCATCCCGTTAACATCCGCCCTCCCCTCTCACCCTGAGACTGAATACGTGTACCCCCAAATGTTTGCGTGTAGTATTATTCAAATGAAAGTGAGCGAGTGTTCGAAGATATTGTAACTGAGGCGGGACTTGGATTACCAACCCGGTATTCACCTAATCCGATATGGGAAACCGCATAAAAACTACATCCCTGCTGGCTGGCACACCAACACCGCCAGGATGTGTTCGATCCGGAGGCGGTGCACCTTCCCGTCCCACAAGCGGCGCTTAAACACTCACGGATATCTGGGCGCCCTCTCACCCTGAGACTGAATACGTGTACCCCCAAATGTTTGCGTGTAGTATTATTCAAATGAAAGTGAGCGAGTGTTCGAAGATATTGTAACTGAGGCGGGACTTGGATTACCAACCCGGTATTCACCTAATCCGATATGGGAAACCGCATAAAAACTACATCCCTGCTGGCTGGCACACCAACACCGCCAGGATGTGTTCGATCCGGAGGCGGTGCACCTTCCCGTCCCACAAGCGGCGCTTAAACACTCACGGATATCTGGGCGGGTCATACTCCATGATGTCTTAACATTCAGTATGCTACCATTACAATGCTCTACCGGTGGAAATATGCCACCTGGTGATAAGCTTGTGAAAGACGAGTCCGTGTTCTTTCTAAATAAAAGACAAGTTCCATGGCAAGAAAATTCTGTGTGTTAACAAAACGAACTGTTGTTGTTGTTGTTGTGCTGTTTAGTCCTGACACTGGTTTGATGCAGCTCTCCATGCTAATCTATCCTGTACAAGCTTCTTCATCTCCCAGTACTTACTGCAACCTACATCCTTCTGAATCTGCTTAGTGTATTCATATCTTGGTTTCCCTCTACGATTTTTATCCTTCACGCTGCCCTCCAATGCTAAATTTGTGATCCCTTGATGCCTCAGAACATGTCCCGCCAACCGGTCCCTTCTTCTTGACAAGTTGTGCCACAAACTCCTCTTCTCCCCAATTCTATTCAATACCTCCTCATTAGTTATGTGATCCACCCAGCTAATCTTCAGCATTCTTCTGTAGCACCACATTCGAAAGCTTCTATTATCTTCTTGTCCAAACTGTTTATCGTCCATGATTCACTTCCATACATGGCTACATTCCATACAAATACTTTCAGAAATGACTTCCTGACACTTAAATCTACACTCAATGTTAACAAATTTCTCTTCTTCAGAAACGCTTTCCTTGCCATTGTCACTCTACATTTTATATCCTCTCTGCTTCTACCATCATCAGTTATTTTGCTCCCCAAATAGCAAAACTCCTTTACTACTTTAAGTGTTCCATTTCGTACTCTAATTCCCTCAGCATCACCCGACTTAATTCGACTACATTCCATTACCTTCGTTTTGCTTTTGTTGATGTTCATCTTATGTCCTCCTTTCAAGACACTGTCCATTTCGTTCAACTGCCCTTCCACGTCCTTTGCTGTCTATGATAGAATTATAATGTCATCGGCGAACCTCAAAGTTTTTATTTCTTCTAGAAACGTAGGTTTGCCTTTCCTTAATCTTTCTTCTAAGATAAGTCGTAAGGTCAGTATTGCCTCACGTGTTCCAATATATTTCTACGGAATCCAAACTGATCCTCCCCGAGGTCCGCTTCTACCAGTTTTTCCATTCGTCTGTAAAGAATTCGCGTTAGTATTTTGCAGCTGTGAATTATTAAACTGATAGTTCGGTAATTTTCACATCTGTCAACACCTGCTTTCTTTGGGATTGGAATTATTATATACTTCTTGTAGTCTGAGGATATTTCGCCTGTCTCATACATCTTGCTCACCAGATGGTAGAGTTTTGACAGGACTGGCTCTCCCAAGGCTGTCAGTAGTTCTAATGGAATGTTATCTACTCCCGGGGCCTTGTTTCGACTCAGGTCTTTCAGTGCTCTGTCAAACTCTTCACGCAGTATCGTATCCCCCATTTCATCTTCATCTACATCCTCTTCCATTTCCATAATACTCTCCTCAAGTACATCGCCCTTTATAGACCCTCTATACTCCTTCCATCTTCCTGCTTACCCTTCTTTGCTTAGAACTGGGTTTCCATCTAAGCTCTTGAGATTCATACAAGTGGTTCCTTTTTCTCCAAAGGTCTCTTTAATTTTCCTCTAGGCATTATCTTACCCCTAGTGATATGCGCCTCTACATCCTTACATTTGTCCTCTATCCATCCCTACTTAGCAATGTAAGCAAAAGGAAAGTGTATGGACTGAAGTATTGTACATTATTGTTTGTAAAAAGCGAAACACTCACTAGCAATGGTCTGCAACAAGCCACGACACGAGGACGTCTGATACAGCGCAACCACAGTAAGTGATTTAAATGGGAGGGGGCGTGCACACAGGCTCTTTTGTGTGACCGGACAAGTCAGTATTATGCAACGCTCAGGCTGCACGGAGCCGTCATATGAAGTGGAAGTGTGTAAAAACGTACCTCTAGGCCTCTCTGACATCAAAGCAAGGAGTATCGACGTATGATTGCGTTCGAACAAAACAGACCGATTCGTCTCCGGGAGGCGGGTCTGTCGTTCGGTGACACTGCACAGAGCTGTACAGGGCTTGCTGGCTGAACAATGATGCTTGTGTGGAACCAGTGGAGAGAAGAGGGCCGTACACAGCGCCGACAGGGTGCTAGACAACATAATGCTACTACAACGAGAGATGACGGACATCTTTTCCTCTTGAGCGTAACGGACAGAATAATTTCGTCCATAGTCTTGGCGTGACGTTGGAGCACTGTAACATATGTGAACACGTCTGCGTCAACAGTTCGACGCCGTCTACTGCGGGATGGACTGATGGCAAGACTGCTATTTCGTCGGCTTCCATTGACCAGAACCCATCAACATCGCAGACTGCAACGTGCACATGAATACCGACACTGGCGTGCTGAGTGGGGAAAATAGTGTTTTCGGACGAGATACAGTTCAACTTGTCCTGCAGCAATGGCTGCATACTCTTTCGAATCCGCTGTGGTGAACTAAATCGGGCAGACTGTTTTGTTGAGCACATAGCGCACAAACGCCAAGTGTTGGTTTAGGCACCAGGGCCTGTAATACGTAAACTCGCCTCCTACGTCTTGAGGGCAATTTGAACAGCTACCATTACATTAGGGAAGCTTTACACCCCTGCTGCAGGCCGTTCCACATGCGAAATTTCAGCACGACAACACCCGGCCGCATTTGGCATGTGTTCTTCGAAGAACGGCGGGTACCACTGCATCCCTGGCCTGCCCGTTCGCCTGATATGTCACCCATCGAATATGTCCGGGATTTAGTCAGTCGGCAACTTGTTCGTTCAGATCCTCCTGAAGCCACATTTGATACCCTGTGGACGCGCCTACAACCCCCGTGGGAGAGTATTCACCAGCTGCATATTCAGGCGGTCTTTGATTCCATGTCACGACGTCTAGCGGGTCTCATTACAGCACATGGCTGCACTATACCTTGCTTAATTTCCACAGTCAAAGTGTATGTAGGTCTGTAATGCTAATCATCTGTGTAGTGTCATGTTCCTAATAGGTGGAAAAAATTTCATTTTGACCACATCTCTCGGCCTTGGCGTTTCACTTTTTCCAAACATTAGTGTATAAACGAATAAAAACAAATATTTTGACTCTAACAGTACTATTGCAAATAAATATTACTTATAACGTATCTCAATTAACACTATTCCTACTACATTAGTTGGAGAGCACGTGGCAATCCTGCTCATATAAAAACATAAACGATTCGAAATATAAGAAAACGTGTTTATAGATTATCGTGGGCACCAGCCCATGGCTTGTAACTGTTTCTTCAGTCTCCTGTAAATCCCTTGTTGCTGTAGGACCTAATTTATTGTTCTTAGCAAGAAGTACTGTAAGTAGCATGTTTGTATGTTGGCAGCGCTATAGACTGTGTTAATATCGCTGACAGTGCTCTGCGCCCTCGGCAAGACATTCTGTGATTGGACAGACTAGCAGTTAGCTAGTGGACAGCAAAGTGTATGGACGTGATTTTCTTCCTGGAGACTCTGTGTTAGTAGGACACTCAATATAAAGTGAGATGAAATGATGTGTTTATAAGAAAATATGTAAGGAAATGTAAGACCATGGATGTTGTTGATAATGTCTGGGTAGTGGAATTATAAGCAACTATATAATTTTTGGAACTTGATGCCACATGAATAAGGTAAAGTTTTCTAAATACATTGTTTGCTCCCCAACAAAATCTTTCTGTTCCTAACAATATGCCTCCTAGTAGTTAGTCTATAGTAGTTAGAATCTTTTTATTTGCCTAGATGTTGTTGCTACTTGCTGTAATTGCTGTAGTTCGTTTTATGAAGATTTTCTGGAATAAAATGCGCCTTCCACTATCGGCAATCGTGACTGAAATGAGTTTAGGCAGTTAACAGAGTTGGAGGTAGTTTCATATTTCTTTAATTTCATATTTTTTCGATTTGTTATTCTAATTAGGATTTCTTGCAATTCACGGCCGTTCTGTTGTGTTAATTATTGGAATTCATGTTGTTAATGTATAGCAGTCAGATTGCTTTGGGCTTGTATATTGTAGGTAGTAAATGAATAGGTTAAGTTTGCGTTTTTGTCAGGAAAAATTCTGTAGGTCAGTATTCTAAAAAAATTAAACAGCTTGTTTCGTATGTAGCGTCCCTCTATGGTTTGTTGGTGAATTCTTTACCTTTTACGTTTCATAAGCATGGACGTCTTTCACAGGTACAAATTAATTTCTCCAACAGTTCGCGATTGTATTTCTTAGTTCAGGCGTGGTACTGGAAAAACAGTGCGATGTGTGAGCTTGTCAAGCATGCAGTCATGTGCTGGGGAACATAAATAATCTACACAGGGTGGACAAAAATATGGAAGCACCAAAAACATGACACCTAACCATGTCTAACATGGTGTAAGAAAATCGTTGCCATTCGAAGCAGCTCCCATTCGTCTCAGAACAGATAAATAACGGCCCTGTGTGATTTCCAAGGGAATCTTGTACCATTCTTCATGCAAAATAGTGGCAAGTTCACGCAGCTATGATGGAGATGGACAACGGTCAGCCGGCCGCGGTGGCCGTGCGGTTCTAGGCGCTGCAGTCCGGAACCGCGGGACTGCTACTGTCGCAGGTTCGAATCCTGCCTCGGGAATGGATGTGTGTGATGTCCTTAGGTTCGTTAGGTTTACGTAGTTCTAAGTCTATGGGACGGATGACTTCAGATGTTAAGTCTCATAGTGCTTGGAGCCATTTGAAATTTGAACGGTGTTTTCCCGCTTGCCTTGTATGCGGTTTAAATCTTCGACAGGGTGCCTCTTGAAATGCCAAACAATTCCGCGAACTTTGCTACGACAGCACCCACCATACGAACGCAAACAATTTGCCTACGTTCGAATTCACTTAGCTCCGATATAATGCGTTCATAACTACACAGAACACTATTCTGATGACGACTAGGACTTGCTACATTTTGAGGACATTGCTCAGGTGCCGTCTGTGGTCACACACAACAAGACAACCTGCAGGATTGGCGAACATCTGCGTTTATGTTCAAGCATGCATTTATCGAGCTGTTCGTACATTTCTGTCCAACCCCTGTACTTGGTAGGCTCATTGCGTGTTCCAAGTACCCTACAAATGAACAGTACCCTACCACCCGCTTTACCTATCATTGAGCCTATGTGATCATTCCATTTCATACCCATATAAATTCTTAGACCCAGTTATTTATGTGAGTCTCACAGACGAGCGTTCTGAACATAATGAAAAACCTGATCCATGAAGGTAGACGCCAACTATCACCCGAAAGCCTACTGAGAACCTGATCCATGAAGGTAGACGCCAACTATCACCCGAAAGCCTACTGAAAAATATTCAGGTTCCAGGATATACAGGGTAGTCCATTGATCGTGACCGGGCCAAACGAACGAAACTCGTCTAGCTTGAAGGGGTAAACCAGATGGCGCTATGGTTGGCCCGCTAGATGGCGTTGCCATAGGTCAAACGGATATCAACTGAGTTTTTTTAAATAGGAACCCTCAGTTTTATTACATATTCGTGTAGTACGTAAAGAAATATGAATGTTTTACTTGGATCGCTTTGTGATAGATGACATTGTAATAGTCACAAACATATGGCTCACAGTTGTAGACGAACAGTTGGTAACAGCTACGTTTTTTAAATTAAAATACAACGACATTCCTCTCAACAGCGAGTAGTTTGTCTTCCGTAATGTTCGCACATGCATTGACAATGCGCTGACGCATTTATCAGGCGTTGTCGGTGGATCACGATAGCAAATATCCTTCAATTTTCCCCACAGAAAGAAATCCGGGGGCGTCAGATCCGGTGAACGTGCGAGCCCTGGTGCTTCGACGACCAATCCACTTGTCATGAAATATGCTACTCAATACTGCTTCAACCACACGCGAGCTATATGCCGGACATCCATCATGTTGGAAGTACATCGCCATTCTGTCATGCAGTGAAACATCTTGAGTAACATCGGTAGAACATTACGTAGGAAATCAGCATACATCGCACCATTTAGATTTCCATCGATAAAATGGAAGCCAATTATCGTTCCTCCCATAATGCCGCACCATACATTAACCCGCCAAGGTCCCTCATGTTCCACTTGTCGTAGCCATTGTGGATTTTCCGTTGCCAAATAGTGCATATTATGCCGGTTTACGTTACCTCTGTTGGTGAAAGGCGCTTCCTCGCGAAATAGAACGCGTGAAAAAATCTGTCGTCGTCCCGTAATTTCTCTTGTGCCCAGTGGCAGAACTGTACACGACTTTCGAAGTCGTCGCCATGCAATTCCTAGTGCATAGAAATACGGTACGGGTGCAATCGGTGTTGATGTAGCATTCTCAACACCGACGTTTATGAGATTCCCGATTCTCACGCAATTTGTCTGCTGCTGATATGAGGATTAGCCGCGACAGCAGCTGAGCACGTACTTGGGCATCATCATTTGTTGCAGGTCGTGGTTGACGTTTCACATGTGGCTGAACACTTCCTGTTCCCTTAAATAACGTAACTATCCGGCGAACGGTCCGGACACTTGGATGATGTCGTCCAGGATACCGAGTAGCATACATAGCACACGCCCGTTGGGCATCTGGTTTCCCCCTTCAAGCTAGACAAGTTTCGTTCTTTGTAGTTTTTTCTTTTGATGCTTATTTCGTGAGATATTTGACCCGGTCACTATCAGTCGACCACCCTGTATATTCAGGAATCGTAGGAACCGTGGAAACAAGATTAGTCTAATTCCAGCGCAAAGAGATATTTTTAAAAATTCACTCTTGCCACTCTCTATAAGCGACCAGAATAGAAGTACCCTATGCCATCCACGGCGTTTTGCACACTGTAGAATTGGCTTTAGGTGTATAAAATTTCAAGATAACATTCAAATGGAACGTAAATTCAATTTGAATTTGGTGTTATGCGAAGAAACTTGTGTGTCTGGCACGTAAAGCCGATACCAAGTGGTTCTCAACCCCACAATATCTATAGCTCGATCCCTAAAAGAAGTTGTATACCCAACCATTCCACTTAAAAATTTCGATGGTTCATCAACCCGCTTCGTTGCTAATACATCACAGGAAGATAAATTCGAAACAGTTTTTCATTAGCTATCAAACAAATCGTTTAGGGAAACATAAATTTTTTCGTATTGGAAACAATAGTGCTATTGACTAACCTCTGCATATAATTAAGAACATTAGCGATTCCATTGTGCTTTATTTACGAGGTCCTTGCTTTACATGTATGGTTACTAGCGAAACATCCTTTTACATTACGACATGGCTTCATGTCACTAGAGAGAGAATGATAAACTTGCGTTTTCCTCGAGGGAGGAGAGAGTACATCTCTGTCGCGCAGATCCTTCTCAGATTCCTGTGAAAACAATACGTTTAACATCATCAGATAATAAAAATGACGTTCTCAGAGATGATGAAATCAGACGTTCGACTCAAGCCGATGCGTTTTGTCCTTTCAAGAAAAAGAGGAAACACTCAAAGGTGATTCTGTATCTTGAAAGACAGTTTGATGTAATGGTTGTTGCGTAATGCTTTGTCGGCGAAGCTTGAAGGACATCAATGGCTAAGCAAAATCTTGTATAAAATTGGAAAAAAAGGAGATGAGTCCCGTGAGGTGAAACTCTTGCTGCCAAATGTTCCTCGATATTCGAAGTTTTAACACGAACCTCTTGAAAGCCTTCTACTTCTCTTTTAGGGCTCCGTAACTCAATCGGTAAAAACGGAATCCTTGTAGGAGCACTTTGTTATCTACATGAACTGTATTCACAGTTGCGAATATGGACAACCATCAGCTGTATAGTGGAATGACGACAATGATAATTTGTGCTAGACCGGACTCGAACCCCGATTTCCGGCTTATCGCAAGTTGTCGCCTTGCCATTTTTTTTTAAATTCTCTAACAACTTTCTTTTCAGTTTGTAATGACAAAGCAAATAAAAACTTCTATTGTGGCAAAATAAGACGATGTTCTTGATAAAACACAATAAAATATTTTTCGAATACGTAAATAAGTGGATTTTTTTCAACATCATTTTTTACATAAATTGTGTAACAACAATAAAGAAAAATAAAAACTGCTACAAATGGTTCAAATGGCTCTGAGCACTATGGGACTCAACTACTGAGGTCATTAGTCCCCTAGAACTTAGAACTAGTTAAACCTAACTAACCTAAGGACATCACAAACATCCATGCCCGAGGCAGGATTCGAACCTGCGACCGTAGCGGTCTTGCGGTTCCAGACTGCAGCACCTTTAACCGCACGGCCAATTCGGCCGGCCAAACTGCTACATTCAGTACAAAACAATAACGGACCACGTCCCTTTTCGTGGACGCGTTTCTCTCCGAACCTCTCACGTTGGAGCCGGGCACGTCTTCACGAAAGGTGGTGAATCCCCTTCTCCACTGTCCTGGTCCTTGCTCGTTCACAATAATTATACGCCATAACTACATTCTCCCACCCGGTACACCCCAACTGGTAGCGGCATCAAGTAAGGCACTCCCTAAAAAACTAGCGTAATAAGTTCGATATCTCAAATTTTGCACAATCAATGAGTGACATTCATGTAATGTGGGCGGAAAGTCTAGCACATTCTCACTGCCCTCTAGGAAAAAGTAAAATACAGTCAGACCCCGTATCCAAGTCACTGCCTTCGTCTTCGAACGGGAAAAATGTGTCATATCTGGGAGAAGTAGTATCTGTTGTTCTATTGCTTGCACCACCACATAAAGGAGGAAGACGACCATTTTTTGGACCAAACACCACACTGCCGCCGAAGTCCCACACATCAGGTGATGTTCGTCTGTGTCTGACATTGCACTGTGGACACAGTGGCGTATCCGTTATGTGAATTGTATGTAACCTGGAACGTGTCACGTATTTCACCACAGTGCGAGCGTACCCGCATCGAGGTGTACGTGGTGCACTCTACGCCATAGCACTGACCATGACGCTGTTGGTTTTTTTTTTTTTTGTGGTTTTAGGGCGCAAAACTGCTAAGGTCATTAGCGCCCAGCCCGTGACTTAAGACAGTAAAAAACCGAATTTTAAAACCAGCAGCAATGGGAACAAAGTCAGAAAATTTGAGAAACTAAAAATAGAAGAATGCTTAAAAATCCACTACAGAAAGGGGGTGATTGTCCCCAAAAAAAGATTCAAATGACTGACGCCATTTCACTGTCACTAATAAACTGGAGAACGCGGTCGGCGGAGCGCGTGTCATCTGCTAAAATCGACGATAGATCAGACGATAGCTGTAGACGGGAGCGTAACGGATTAAAATAGGGGCATTCAATTAAAAGGTGTCTTACCGTCCACAGCTGAGAGCAGTGGGGACAGAGTGGGGGAGGATCGCCGCTTAAAAGATGTCGATGGCTAAAACGACAGTGCCCTATCCGGAGTCTAGCTAAAATTACCTCCTCCCGACGACGCGTTCGGGAGGAAGAGGTCCAAGCGCAAGGAAGGGCTTTCACTTCCCGCAATTTATTACAGGGAAGTGCCGACCAATGCGCATGCCATAAATGAGCAACTTGGCGACATAAACCGCTCCGTACATCGGTGAAGGGAAGCGACCGAATAGCTGGCCGAGGAAGAGAGACTGCGGCCTTGGCCGCTATATCAGCCGCCTCATTCCCACAGATACCAGCGTGTCCCGGGAGCCACAGGAACGCCACCGAGACGCCCCTCAGGTGGAGCAAGCGCAGACAGTCCTGAATCCGGTGGACCAGAGGGTGCACAGGGTAAAGAGCTTGGAGACTGAGGAGAGAGCTGAGAGAATCTGAGCAGATTACGTACTGTATCCGCTGATGGCGGCGGATGTAGTGGACAGCCTGGAGAACATCTACATCTACATCTACATTTATACTCCGCAAGCCACCCAACGGTGTGTGGCGGAGGGCACTTTACGTGCCACTGTCATTATCTCCCTTTCCTGTTCCAGTCGCGTATGGTTCGCGGGAAGAACGACTGTCTGAAAGCCTCTGTGCGCGCTCTAATCTCTCTAATTTTACATTCGTGATCTCCTCGGGAGGTATAAGTAGGGGGAAGCAATATATTCGATACCTCATCCAGAAACGCACCCTCTCGAAACCTGGCGAGCAAGCTACACCGCGATGCAGAGCGCCTCTCTTGCAGAGTCTGCCACTTGAGTTTGTTAAACATCTCCGTAACGCTATCACGGTTACCAAATAACCCTGTGACGAAACGCGCCGCTCTTCTTTGGATCTTCTCTATCTCCTCCGTCAACCCGATCTGGTACGGATCCCACACTGATGAGCAATACTCAAGTATAGGTCGAACGAGTGTTTTGTAAGCCACCTCCTTTGTTGATGGACTACATTTTCTAAGGACTCTCCCAATGAATCTCAACCTGGTACCCGCCTTACCAACAATTAATTTTATATGATCATTCCACTTCAAATCGTTCCGCACGCATACTCCCAGATATTTTACAGAAGTAACTGCTACCAGTGTTTGTTCCGCTATCATATAATCATACAATAAAGGATCCTTCTTTCTATGTATTCGCAATACATTACATTTGTCTATGTTAAGGGTCAGTTGCCACTCCCTGCACCAAGTGCCTATCCGCTGCAGATCTTCCTGCATTTCGCTACAATTTTCTAATGCTGCAACTTCTCTGTATACTACAGCATCATCCGCGAAAAGCCGCATGGAACTTCCGACACTATCTACTAGGTCATTTATATATATTGTGAAAAGCAATGGTCCCATAACACTCCCCTGTGGCACGCCAGAGGTTACTTTAATGTCTGTAGACGTCTCTCCGTTGATAACAACATGCTGTGTTCTGTTTGCTAAAAACTCTTCAATCCAGCCACACAGCTGGTCTGATATTCCGTAGGCTCTTACTTTGTTTATCAGGCGACAGTGCGGAACTGTATCGAACGCCTTCCGGAAGTCAAGAAAAATAGCATCTACCTGGGAGCCTGTATCTAATATTTTCTGGGTCTCATGAACAAATAAAGCGAGTTGGGTCTCACACGATCGCTGTTTCCGGAATCCATGTTGATTCCTACATAGTAGATTCTGAGTTTCCAAAAACGACATGATACTCGAGCAAAAGACATGTTCTAAAATTCTACAACAGATCGACGTCAGAGAGATAGGTCTATAGTTTTGCGCATCTGCTCGACGACCCTTCTTGAACAGCGTAAAGCTCCGCAGTATAAACCGAACACTGGTCGGGAAGCCGAAATTGATTTGGGGCGTCGCCAACAATATAAGCACTCCCTACACCTAACGATGTTTTCGAGCCGTCGGTGTAAATAAATGTGGCCTCCGTCATTGCTGCACATAGAGCAGCAAATGCCCGACGATAAACAAGTGTAGGGTCACCATCCTTGGGAAATTGACAAAGGTCACGGAGCAGGCAGATCCGGGGACGGAGCCAAGGCGGTGCTGTACCCCAAGTTGTCCAGAAGGTTTTAGGAAAGCGGAAGGAAAGAGAATGGAGCAGTTGACGGAAGCGGACTCCCGGGGGTAGTAGGGAAGAGGAGCGGCCTGCATACCCTACAACAAAGGAGGCGTCGAAAAAAAGGTCATGGGCTGGATTAGTAGGCATGGAAGACAGATGGCTAGCATAACGACTCAGGAGTACTGCCCGCCGATTGGACAGCGGAGGTTCAGCAGTCTCAGCATAAAGGCTTTCCACAGGGCTAGTGTAAAAAGCTCCAGACACTAAACGTAATCCACGGTGGTGGATAGAGTCGAGACGCCGAAGAATAGACGGCCGAGCAGAGGAGTAGACTATGCTTCCATAATCCAATTTCGAGCGCACTAAGGCGCGATAGAGGCGGAGAAGGACCACTCGGTCCGCTCCCCAGGAGGTACCATTCAGGACACGGAGGGTGTTAAGCGATCGCAGACAGCGAGCCGAAAGATAGGAAACGTGGGAGGACCAGCTTAGTTTTCTGTCAAACATAAGACCCAAGAATTTAGCGACGTCTGAAAACGGAAGGTTGACAGGACCTAGATGTAAGGAGGGCGGAAGAAACTCCTTACGTCGCCAAAAATTGACACAAACGGTCTTACTGGGTGAGAAACGGAAGCCAGTTTCGATGCTCCACGAGTGGAGGCGATCGAGACATCCTTGAAGACGTCGTTCAAGAAGGCTGGTCCGTTGAGAGCTGTAGTAGATCGCAAAATCGTCCACAAAGAGGGAGCCCGAGACATCAGGAGGGAGACAATCCATAATTGGATTTATGGCGATGGCAAATAGTACAACACTCAGCACAGATCCCTGGGGTACCCCGTTTTCTTGGGAGAAAGTACGGGAGAGAGTAGTGTTCACCCGCACCCTAAAAGTGCGCTCTGCCATAAATTCGCGAAGAAAAAGGGGCAGCCGGCCTCGAAAGCCCCAAGAGAACAGTGTGCGGAGGATGCCTGTCCTCCAACAGGTATCGTATGCTCTCTCCAGATCAAAAAATATTGCTACCGTTTGGCGTTTCCGGAGAAAATTGTTCATGATATAAGTGGAGAGAGCAACAAGATGGTCAACGGCAGAACGATGCTTCCGAAATCCGCATTGGGCTGGTGTTAAAAGACTGCGGGATTCTAGCCACCAAGCTAAACGGTAATTCACCATACGCTCCAAAACCTTACAGACACTACTCGTGAGAGAAATGGGGCGATAGCTAGAGGGGAGATGTTTGTCCTTTCCAGGTTTCGGAACGGGAACGACAATAGCTTCCCGCCACCGTTTGGGAAAGGTACTGTCGGTCCAAATTCGATTATAAAGGCGAAGGAGGTAACGCAGACTAGGGGTTGATAAATGCAGCAACATTTGGACATGGATACCATCCGGTCCCGGGGCGGAGGAGCGAGAAGATGAGAGGGCATGTTGGAGTTCCCGCATGGAGAAAACAGTATTATAGCTTTCGCGATTTTGAGAGGATAAAGGAAGAGGTCGCACTTCCGCTGCACGTTTCTTCGGGAGAAACGCTGGCGGGTAATTTGAAGAGCTCGAAATCTCAGCAAAGTGCTGACCCAACGAGTTAGAAATTGCGACGGGGTCCACTAAGGTATCATGCGCGACAGTGAGCCCAGAGACCGGGGAGAAACTAGGCGCGCCTGAGAACCGTCGAAGCCGACTCCAAACTTCCGAGGAGGGAGTGAAGGTGTTAAATGAGCTAATAAAGAATTTCCAGCTTGCCTTCTTGCTATCGCGGATGACGCGACGGCATCGCGCACGGAGCTGCTTATAGCGGATACAGTTGGCCAAAGTAGGATGGTGACGGAAAATGCGAAGAGCACGTCGCCGCTCACGTATTGCATCACGGCATGCCTCGTTCCACCAAGGAACTGGGGGGCGCCGGGGCAATTCGGAGGTGCGTGGTATTGAACGTTCCGCAGCTGTAAGGATAACGTCGGTAATATGTGTGACCTCATCGTCGACGCAGGGAAAGCGACGGTCATCGAATGTCGCGAGAGACGAAAAAAGTGTCCAATCGGCTTGGGCAAACTTCCAGCGTCGCGGGCGCATATATGGCAGTTGAGGCTGCAGTCTGAGGACACATGGAAAGTGGTCACTCGAGTGTGTATCATCAAGGGCGAACCATTCGAAGCGCCGAGCTAGCGGAACAGTACCGACCGCAAGGTCCAAATGAGATAAGGTTGTCGTGGAGGCAGACAAAAATGTGGGGACCCCAGTGTTGAGGCAAACTAGATCCGCTTGGTGGAAGACGTCTAGCAATATGGAGCCACGTGGACAAGGATGAGGAGATCCCCAAAGCGGGTGGTGGGCATTGAAGTCCCCAACCAGCAAATAGGGGGGTGGAAGCTGACCAAGAAGATGAAGGAGATCAGCTCGTGCCATTGGTGTGGATGATGGAATGTATACAGTACAAAGAGAGAACGTGTATCCAGAAAGGGAAAGACGGACGGCGACAGCTTGGAAGGAACTGTTTAAGGGGATTGGGTGATAATGGAGAGTATTATGGAGAAGAATCATGAGTCCTCCATGGGCTGGAGTGCCTTCAACAGAGGGGAGGTCATATCGGACGGACTGAAATTGAGGGAGAACAAAGCGGTCATGGGGACGCAGCTTTGTTTCCTGAAAACAGAAGATGACCGGCGAGTAGGAGCGTAAGAGGACCGACAATTCATCCCGATTGGCTCGAATGCCGCGGATATTCCAGTGGATAATGGACATGGGGTGAAAGGAAAATGGAGGAATGTGACCAAAGTTGCTGTCAACTCAGAGACTGCTCGGAGCTAGCAACCGACAGCATGGAATGGCATTCAGCCGAAGGCAGAAGATCCTGATCCATAGGTTGGTCAGGAGCAGTCCCTGCCACCAGCGATCGGCCGGTTGACCAGCCACCAGCAGTGCGCCTCGGCGACACAGAAGATGGCCGAGGGCGATTTCCGCCAGGTGGTGCTGTAGAGAGGGCACGCCTTGGCGGAGAAGGAGAGGAACTGGGTTTCTTTGTAGCCTTCTTGGAAGAATGTGGTTTAGATGAAGAAGGAACCGATGGTTGTGAAGTTGCGGTACGTAAAAACTCTTCACGAGTATGCTCTTTTTTCGAAGACTTGGCGTCCGACTTTTGGGCTCGAGATGTAGCAGAACTCGACGGAGGGTGAGCCACAGAGTGGGCAGGCGAAAGTGGTGAGGTTGAACGAGCGATCTTTGCGCTGGCCGATCTGACGACCGTGGTACTAAAGGTGAGGTCGCAAGTCTGCGTGGCCGCCTCCTTTGTTGGCCGAGGAGAAGCAAGGACAGTGCTGTATTTTCCTGTCTGAGGCACGGTGGGCTTGCGACTGGCGAATAATTTTCGAGCAGCAAAGGTCGACACCTTTTCCTTCACCCTTATTTCCTGGATGAGCTTCTCGTCCTTAAAAACGGGGCAATCTCGAGAGGAAGCAGCGTGGTCACCCATACAGTTGATGCAGCGAGGGGATGGAGGTGGACAAGCACCCTCATGGGCATCCTTGCCACACGTAACACATTTGGCTGGATTGGAACAGGACTGGCTGGTGTGATTGAAC
This sequence comes from Schistocerca cancellata, assembly GCF_023864275.1. Taxonomy (NCBI): domain Eukaryota; kingdom Metazoa; phylum Arthropoda; class Insecta; order Orthoptera; family Acrididae; genus Schistocerca; species Schistocerca cancellata. Next base: position 681,147,840 of record NC_064628.1, read on the forward strand.
CGCTGACATCGATAGCAACGCGTAGGGTTTGGGACGTAAGGGCGAACGGAAATTATCTCATAGCCTGCTTTGATTTGCGATGGGAGTTGAACTGTGTCAAATGTCAAGAAGACAGTGCGGGTTGGAATGATGTTCGTGTCAACCCGTTTCATTACTCTATGAACTGCCGTTACGCCCTGGTCAGACAGATAGTGCTGAATTTCTTCGTCAGACAATCCATCGAGGGAGCGTGTATAAACGACTCCACGCGAGGAATTTAAGGTACGGTGCGGTTCCACCCGGACAGGGAAGGTGTGGAGCAGAGAAGTACGCAGCAATTTTTGTGCCTGGAGGGCACTGTGTGTTTCTAACAACAGGGTGCCATTCCGTAATCTGGAACAAGACTTTACAGGACCTGCTATTGCGTCGACACCTTTCTGAATAATGAAAGGGTTGACCGTGGAGAAGTCGTGACCTTCATCAGACCGAGAAACAACAAGGAACTGTGGCAACGATGGAAGAATCGTCTGTGGCTGAGACTCAGTATACTTACGTTTGTGAGCAGACTTAGTGGAAGGTGAGGAAACCATTGCGGAAGAATCCCCCATGATTACCGGCGTCTCCGATGGCGCGCTCCTCCCTTGTGGGGGCCCTCTCTGAGGGCACTCCCGCCTTAGGTGATTGTTCACACCTCAGGTCACACCTCCCGACAAACGGACGGAGGGACCAATCGGCATTTTCGGAAGGTATCAGCTCGGGTAATCACCCCTCCCTGGGCCTGGCCGTTACCAGGGGGTACGTACGTGTCCTACCTGTCTACCCGGGGCGGGGAATTACGCGTTACCCCGTCACCGGCTACGCACGAAGGGCGTGGGTCGGCCTTCAGACACGCACAGGGAGGAAGAAAGAGAAAGGGAAAGGAAGGAAGAGAGGTCTCAAACGCCGCAGCGGAGAAAAGGGAAACAGAAGAGGTAAGGAAAAGAGAAGGACAAAGGAAGGAAGAAGACAAAAGCAAGGAAGGCGAAGAATGCAGTACATTTACAAGCGTCCGTCTCCGGACGTAGGCACAAACCATACTCCCAGATGGGGAGAAAGGGAAGGAAAGAGCCAGAGGTGAGGGGAGGAGGGGCGAAGATAGGGATGGGGAAGGATGCGGAAAGGGAAGGTATGCAGCCCGGAAAGGAAGGAAGGCCACATTAGCTCGGGGTCCCGTGCTCGCTACGCACGTATCCACAAAAGAGTTGTGGACCCCCTGGGGGGTCGCTGTTGGTTGTCGCCTCTCTACGGCATTACTCGGCCTTCCTCGAGTCAACACGCGATATATATCTCGTGCCTTTGCTGTCCTGGTAGTCGGTAGTTCCATAAGTACATAACTGTGTTCCACCAAAAAGATTCGTATGTCGGCAAGCGATGGTGAGGTGTGAGCCACTACTACCGGTGCCAGACGAGAAGATGGTGCCAATTCGTCTATCAAGGTGCCCGCCAGACTTGTCTGGTGTCGTGTCCCTCATCTTGATCACCGTACTTACGTAAATCGCCACTGCTCGCTTCCGGACGTGGACTAGCCCAAGGCTTCCACGACTACTGTGGAGGGTGAGGGTTTTATGTCCAACCTTAAAAATAAGCTCTGTGCTTACAAAATACCCTAACGCCTCCATGATTCGGTGCGCCAACACCACCGGCATGGGCAGAACTTGGGTCATGTGGGGTATGCGAGAAGCTAGATAAGTGTTGGCAGAGCTGATCCATTGTATCACGTCGAGAGCCCTTAACCTGTGACTTCGAACACACGCATGAATCGTTTGCAGGAGATGTCTACAGCTGTGTGTCGCCTTGCGTGGAATGTCTGTAGTGAAGACAATTCCAAAGCATTTCATCTTGGCTATCGGCTGCAATGGTGCCACACAATTCCCGTTGGGAGTCCTCTTCCGTTGTTTATAGCTCCGGACCATCATGTTCGTGCGACTTCCCACAGCCATACCACACAAATTAATACAACGCAAAGCCGCTTTTGCTTCGTCGCCCAAATGTACTAATAACACAAAGTCATCCGCATATGTTCTACATACAAATTTGTGGTGCCTTATCGTCATTCCTTGAAGTCGGTTCCGGAACCCGCAGAGCAGCGGCTCGAGAGAAACTGCGTTAAGTATCGCCGACAGCGGACACCCTTTTCTGACCGATCGCGAGATGGTGATGGGCTCCACCGTGCGTCCACTGATGAGCAATCTGGATGAGGCGCCGTGGACTGGTCGCATCACGACGGTGGCGAAACTCTGTGGAAACTTCATTTGCGTCATCACTTCCACAAGATAGGCGTGGTCGCGGTAGCGTTCTCGCGTCCCGAGCACGGGGTCCCGAGTTCGATTCCCGGAGGGGTCGGGGATTTTCACCTGCCTCGAGATGACTGGGTGTTTGTGTTGTCCTCATCATTTCATCATCATCCAGGAAAGTGGCGAAATTGGACTGAGCAAAGATTGGGTAATTGTACGGGCGCTGATAACCACGCAGTTGAGCGCCCCACAAACCAAACATCATCATCTCCCTCAAGATAGGCGTGGCTCACCCTGCCTAAGGCGCGATCGAAATCTATGTATACCAGTCCACCCCGGAGACGACATGTTGTTGCCAGTGCGATGACATCGCGATAGTCGCTGAGAGCCGTCTATATATTACTGTCCCCTCCTCTTCTCCCCAATTCTATTCAATACCTCCTCATTAGTTACGTGATCTACCCATCAAATCTTCAGCATTCTTCTGTAGCACCACATTTCGAAAGCTTCTATTCTCTTCTTGTCCAAACTATTTACCGTCCACGTTTCACTTACATACATGGCAACACTCCATAAAAAATACTTTCAGAAATGAGCCGGCCAAAGTGGCCGTGCGGTTAAAGGCGCTGCAGTCTGGAACCGCAAGACCGCTGCGGTCGCAGGTTCGAATCCTGCCTCGGGCATGGATGTTTGTGATGTCCTTAGGTTAGTTAGGTTTAACTAGTTCTAAGTTCTAGGGGACTAATGACCTCAGCAGTTGAGTCCCATAGTGCTCAGAGCCATTTGAACCATTTTTTTTTCAGAAATGACTTCCTGACACTTAAATCTATACTCGATGTTAACAAATTTTTCTTCTTCAGAAACGCTTTCCTTGCCATTGCCAGTCTACATTTTATATCCTCTCTACTTCGACCATCATCAGTTATTTTGCTGTCCAAATAGCAAAACTCCTTTACTACTTTAAGTGCCTCATTTCCTAATCTAATCTCCTTAGCATCACTCGACTTAATTCGACTACATTCCATTATCCTCGTTTTTCTTTTGTTGATGTTCATGTTATATCCTCCTTTCAAGACACTGTCCATTCCGTTCAACTGCTCTTCCAAGTCCTTTGCTGTCTCTGACAGAATTACAATGTCATCAGCGAACCTCAAAGTTTTTATTTCTTCTCCATAGATTTTAATACCTACTCTGAACTTTTCTTTTGTTTCCTTTATTGCATGCTCGATATACAGGTTGAATAACATCGGCGATAGGCTACAACCCTGTCTCACTCCCTTCCCAACCACCGCTTCCCTTTCATGCCCCTCGACTCTTATAATTGCCATCTAGTTTCTGTACAAATTGTAAATAGCCTTTCGCTCCCTGTATTTTACCCATGCCACCTTCAGAATTTGAAAGAGAGCAATCCAATCAACATTGTCAAAAGCTTTCTCTAAGTCTACAAATGCTAGAAACGTAGGTTTGCCTTTCCTTAATCTTTCTTCTAAGATAAGTCTTAGGGTCAGTTCCAACATTTCTACGGAATCCAAATTGATCTTCCCCGAGGTCCGCTTCTACCAGTTTTTCCATTCATCTGTAAAGAATACGCGTTAGTATTTTGCAGCTGTGACTTATTAAACTGATAGTTCGGTAATTTTCACATCTGTCAACACCTGCTTTCTTTGGGATTGGAATTATTATATTCTTCTTCAAGTCTGATGGGATTTCGCCTGTCTAATACATCTTGCTCACCAGACGGTAGAGTTTTGACAGGACTGGCTCCCCCAAGGCTGTTAGTAGTTCTAATGGAATGTTGTCTACTCCGGGGGCCTTGTTTCGACTTAGGTCTTTCAGTGCTCTGTCAAACTCTTCACGCAGTATCATATCTCCCATTTCATCTTCATCTACATCCCCTTCCATTTCCATAATATTGTTCTCAAGTACATCGCCCGTGTATAGACCCTCTATATACTCCTTCCACCTTTCTGCTTTCCCTCCTTTGCTTAGAACTGGGTTTCCATCTGAGCTCTTGATATTCATACAAGTGGTTCTCTTTTCTCCAAAGGTCTCTTTCATTTTCCTGTAGGCAGTATCTATCTTACCCCTAGTGAGATAAGCCTCTACATCCTTACATTGGTTCTCTAGCCATCCCTGCTTAGCCATTTTGCACTTCCTGTCGATATCATTTTTGAGACGTTTGTATTCCTTTTTGCCTGCTTCATTTACTGCATTTTTATATTTTCTCCTTTCATCAATTAAATTCAATATTTCTTATGTTACCCAAGGATTTCTACTAGCCGTCGTCATTTTACCTATTTGATCCTCTGCAGCCTTCACTATTTCATCTCTCAAAGCTACCCCTTCTTCTTCCACTGTATTTCTTCCCCCATCCTTGTCAATCGTTCCCTTATGCTCTCCCTGAAACTCTCTACAACTTCTAGGTTCTGTCAGTTTATCCAGTTTATCTCCTTAAATTCCCACCTTTTTGCAGTTTCTTCAGTTTTAATCTACAGTTCATAACCAATAGATTGTGGTCAGAGTCCACATCTGCCCCTGGAAATGTCTTACAATTTAAAACCTGGTTCCTAAATCTCTGTCTTGCCATTATATAATCTATCTGATGCCTTTTAGTATCTCCACGGTTCTTGCATGTATACAACCTTCTTTCATGATTCTTGAACAAAGTTTTAGCTATGATTAAGTTATGCTCTGCACAAAATTCTACCAGGCGGCTTCCTCTTTCATTTCTTAGCCCCAATCCATATTCACCTACTACGTTTTCTTCTCTCCCTTTTCCTACTCTCGAATTCCAGTCACCCATGACTATTATATTTTCGTCTCCCTTCACTTTTATCTCATCATACATTTCATCACTCCCTTCGTCATCTGCAGAGCTAGTTGGCATATAAACTTGTAATACTGTGGTAGGCGTGGACTTCGTATCTATCTTGGCCACAATAATGCGTTCACTATGCTGTTTGTAGCAGCTTACCCACATTCCTATTTTCCTATTCATTATTAATCCTACTCCTGCATTACCCTTATTTGATTTTGTATAATTCTTGTTCCTCCTGCCACCAAACTTCACTAACTCCCACTATATCTAATTTTAACCTATCCATTTCCCTTTTTACATTTTCTAACCCACCTGCCCAATTAAGGGATCTGACATTCCACGCTCCGATCCGTAGAACGCCAGTTTTCTTTCTCCTGTTAACGACGTTCTCATGAGTAGTCCCCGCCCGGAGATCCGAATGGGGGACTGTTTTACCTCCGGAATATTTTACCCAAGAGGACGCCATCATAATAAAAATTGGCAATGGGGCCGCAAGAGGGATAGGCGGTTCCGTATTTGAGCTAGTGGAGCCCGACAGAACAGTCTACTAACCCAATGGCACCACGGCTCAGCACCTACCACTGGTGTAATACAGGAAACACTAAGTTCACTAGTAGGTTGTGACTTCTAGCGGCCACCTCCAGTACTACGTTTCGGAATAGCACGTATTTCCTCCCTGTTCTTGAATTTTAAATTATCGTTGTAGCTCAAGTAACTTATGTACTTCTTGGCCTGTAACTTATCTCTAGTTTGATTACTATATAATATAGACAACTTCAGCTTATGTTGACGGTAAGTGTTGATGAGCCTTTAAAATTACGTTTAGTGTGCCGAATATCATTACTAAGCATCAGCATTCGCACTACACAAGATAATGATGTGTAGTTTCATTAGGTAACCACTGGCACTCTCCTGAGCAATGGTATCACGGAATCTGCGTGCTGTTGACCTGACCACAGCAATAATAATAATCCTCAAAGGTCTCGTGTGTGTCTTTCGACTGTGTGTTACTTCGACGAGTGTAACCTATTAGCTACTGAATGAACTGCCATGTGATCGGAAGTCAATAACCTCCGATAGTGACAAAGTTAGCTAATGGCATCGCTTAATTCTGTACTCAATGGCATCAAAGTATTCAGCGAAATTATCGCAGAAAATAGAATGCGTAGAAGTTAAGTTCCTGTCATTTCAGAGCGCGTGGGAGCATTAACGTGAGAGAGAAAATGAAGCACTACACATCAGCTGTTTTAGACCATACGTATAAAATCTAAAAGGGTAAATGTTGCTGATACCCCACAGCGTACCAGATGGATGAAACAGACCTGTGGCGTTGGACTCTGTGTGAGGATTTGAGTACTGACATTGCCGCGAGCTGTGCTGCATGTGGTTTAGCGTGGAGGTGGCCGTCATTGGTTCAAAACCCGGCCACGCACAGTTATTTGTCACCAGTATTTATTATTTCTTGGAGGTTCTCCAAATTTCTTATGTTCATAATGTTTATATATTCTGTAATAGTCAATGTTTTTATAAATAGATGAACTCTCCGTCCAGTTCAGTTCTGTCCTGGCTGTACATTGGTACTCGAAAAAAACGCTTTCAGGGCTAGGTGTTATACGTCATTGACGAACCTACTTTGCAATATGGACGAGACAATATTCAAGAATGCCATTGAAATAAGAAACAATCGTTAGTTGATATACTGCAACATTATAGATTATCAACGGCCAGGTATCATTTCTTGTGAGTGTTCACAGCTCACATTTCGTGCAAGGATATGATTAAGGGAGAGAGGTTAATGGGGCCACATTTTTTAAAACTGTTCTGAGGTATTATCTGTGTAACTTGCCTGCAATAACTTTTATGGGAAATCTGGGTTATATGTTTCGTATACAACGATATGCTGAAAGGCTCTGTATTATTTTCTGTTATTGTGAAATCTAAACTAATTAACTCATTCGTACAGTGACAATTTGACGTAACGGGTAAGGTTAAGTTATTTGGTTCAGGTAGTGAAATCACTGGAACTATCACAAATCTTAACTTCAAAACGTTGTAAAAGTGCATTCTGACAACATTTAGTTCTTTTAACACATCAAATATAAATTAAGTTCTAAGTACTCTCTAAGGAAAAAAATAACCAACGTACCACGAAGGAATTATCCGAATAGGCCGGAAATCGGTAGATATGGAATACCTGTACCGACAAACAAATTCAGAAAAATCGGATGATTTATTCAAGAGAAAGAACTTCGCAAATTGAGCAAGTCAGTAATGTTGTAAGTAGCCTGTTTGTATGTTGGCAGTGCTGAAGACTGTATTAATATCGCTGACAGCACTCTGCGTCCTCGGCAAGAAATTCTGTGGCTGGACGGACTAGCAGTTAGCGAGCGGGTAGAGAAGGGTTTCGACCATGATTTTCTTAGTGGTGACTCAATGTGGTAGGGCATACATTGTAAGGTGAGGATGGATATAGTTGTTAATGTTTGGGTATTGGAATTATTGACAACCATATAATTTCTTTGGAACTGGATGTCATATGAATAAGGTAAAATCTTCTAAATACATTGTTTGTTCTTCAACAAAATCTTTCTTTTGCTAACCATATGCCTCCTAGTAGACAGAGTCTATAGTAGTTAGAATCTTTTTATTTAGCTGTCTGTAGTTGTTCCTTGCTGTAATTGCTGTTGTTTGTGTTATGAAGATTTTCTGTGGGCTAAGTGACTTATGAAAAAGTATGGGTTACTCTTAGGATTTCTTGCAATTCAGGGCTATTCTTTTGTTTAATTATTTGAAGCCATGTTATCACTGTATATCAGTCAGATAGAATTATGCTTGTATATTGTGGGTAATAAAAGAATGGTTAAGTTTGAATTGTCTTTGTCAGGGAAAATTCCGTAGGTCTGTGTTTTAAATGATAAAAAGAAGTGAAGAGACCAGTAGTCTCACCGACTCAGTAGTTTCACATAGAAGATTCAACGTGATGTTCCACCTATGGGCCTTGTGCAAGCAATTCTTTGGCTTGGAATGGATTGCCGGAGTTGTTGGATGTCCTCCTGGGGGATATCGTGCCAAATTCTGTCCAATTGGTCCGTTAGATCGTCAAAATCCCAAGATCCAAACATTCTCAGTAGTGGAGAAATGGCTCTGAGGTCATCAGTCGGCTAGAACTTAGAACTACTTAAACCTAAATAACATAAGGACATCACACACATTCATGCCCGAGACAGGATTCGAACCTGCGACCATAGCGATTACTCGGTTCCAGACTGTAGCGCCCAGAACCGCACGGCCACTCCGGCCGGCCTCAGTAGTGGAGAGATCCGGCTAACTTTCTGGCCAAGATAGGATTTGGCAAGATGAAGACAAGCTGTAGACACTCTCGTCTTGTCCGGGCGGGTATTAATTTGCTCAAATGTGAGCCGCTATGTTTGCCATGAATGGCAACAAAACGGGGCGTAGAATATCATTGACGAACCACTCTGCTGTAAGGGTGCCACGGATGACAAAACAAAGAGCCCTGCTATGAAAAGAAAAGGCACCCCAGACCACCATTCCCGATTCTCGGGCTGTATGGCGGGCGACAATCACGGTGGTATCTCACTGTCGTCCGGAGCCTCCCAGACATGTCTTCGGGGCTCAGTTCGAAACGGGACTGGTCACTGAAGACAGTTCTACTCCAGTCGATGAGATCCTAGGGCGAAGGCGTGGCTGGAGACGCCGCAAACAGTGGTGGAATGCCAAACTGACTGCCGCCCGCTGTATGGGCCGACAACCAGCAGTGATGGTCTGGGATACCACTCGTTTTCATGGCAGGATACCTTTGGTGGTCATCCGCGGTAACCTTACAGCACAGCGATTTATCGACGATACTCCCCTTTGCGGCAAACCATCCTGGAATTACATTTCAGCAAGATAATGCCTGCCCGCACACGGCGAGAGTTTCTACTACTTGTCTTCGTGCTTGCCAAATCCCACCTTGGCCAGCAATGTCGCCGGAGCTCTCCGCAGTTGAGAATGTTTGGAGCATTATGAGCAGGGCTCTCCAACGACATTGTGACTTTGACGATCAAAAGCACCTGCCGGGCAGAATTTGGTACGACAGCCTTCAGGAAGGCAGGCCGCTGTGGCCGAGCGGTTCTAGGCGCTTCAGTCTGGGACCGCGCCTCCGCTACGGTCGCAGGTTCGAGTCCTGCTTCGGACATGGAGGTGTGTGATGTGCTTGGGTTAGTCAGGTTTAAGTAGTTCTAAGTCTAGGGGACTGATGACCTCAGATGTTAAGTCCAACAGTGCTCAGAGCCATTTGAACCTTCAGGAAGTCATCCAAAAACAATCAGCCAATACCGAGCCGATTAACTGCTTGCATAAGAGTCTGAGGTGGACCAACTCGATATTGACTTGCTCAATTTGTGAAGCTCTTCCTTTTGAATAAACATCCATTTTTTCTGTAATCGTAACCATTTGTTCATGTCCATCACTCCTACCGCTTTCCGTCCCATTCGGATAATGGCTTCTTGGTACGTCATTTTTTTTCTTAGAGTGAAAAAACTGTGCTAGTGAAGGCTGTGGTCTAACGCATCAGTATCGATATAATTAATGTCTTCAATTATTTGACGTATGTCTTTAATGGGATGAGTGGCAATAAAAGTATTTTCCATATGTCATGGAAAATCTATCTGGAGGGATGGGAGTACATGTGAAACGTCCCCTTAGAAAAATTATATATGACTGTGCTTAAACTGACACACAATATTTTTAGCGCAACGCAATCTGACTTTCAAAAATCCCTACAAAAGAATGGCCCTGACTAACATTAACCTATACCATTCACAAATCACTTACCTCACATAAATCTTCATTACTCGAACTACTGCAATACAGCGAGCGCCACTACCGCCAGCTGAATAAAAGATTTAAACTACTGAAGGCACTAACTACTGATAGGCATAGTTAGCAAATGAAATATTTTGATAGAGAACAAACAATGTATTTACCTTAATAGTGTTGAAAAATCATAATAAACATAGCAGTTCATGACATCCAGTCTTACAAATTTCAAAACTCCGCCATTTCTCTCCCCACATCCACCACTGCTGGCGGCTCACCTCCAACTGCGCAACGCTACGGGCTGTTCACATCCAGCTGCCCAACACTACAATGACAGACAACAATGCAAACTACCCACAAACTGCGCACAGCACAGCCAGTGATTTTTCATACAGAGCGCTACGTGGCGTTACCAATAAGAAAACCTAAAAACCTACTTACATAGCCCCCATGCTCCCCACAAAAAATTTTACAAATTGTTTTGGGCAGTGGCCAATAATGATTTGATAAATTTTTTCATAATTACAATAACAAAGATATCAAATACACACACTTATTGATACAATGTTGGTCAAAAGCTAAAATTATCTCACAGTCCCATAAAGACAGTCCTGACCATTCATCACAGTAAAATAACAGTGTTTTTTTTTTCTCTCAAAGTCTGAGTAGTAAAAGAGAATGCACACGGAAGTAGTGGATTTCCATGCCATCTTGAAGAAGTAGTGTTGTCCTTCCAATGGAAAGACAGTGCTGACTCTTGACATGCACACAGGTAATGGGCCACAACAGAGCAAACCCACAACAGAGTCAGTCGAAGTTTTGAAGAATATTGGTAGGTAGGCCATCACAGAGCAGACCTACTGTAGTCCTGGTAGAGATTACGGTATTGGTGGGCCACCAGAGCTACAGACCCACTGCAGTCCTTGTAGAAATAATGGTATTGGTGAGTCATCAAAGGTGTAGACCCACTGTAGTCCTTGTAGAGATGGCCAGCAGCCATCTGCTGCGACTGTGCAGGTGCACAATCACCATCGAAGAGTCTTGCGGACAATATAGCAAGTCCATAAACCACCACTTGTGCACTCTGAAAGTTTTTGAAATTGTCCTTAGAACCAGCAATGCTGTTATCCAGTCCCTTGCTGAATTATCACCACACGTGCAAACACTAACAGACCCTACTTCTCACATATTGTCCATATACTATGACCAACAGAAACATGTGCAGTGAAATGTAACTTACAAGTTACTTAATTTGATGAACTGGTGTCAATTACAATTTTATAACATAAGAATACAATTACAAAGGTACAAAATACATCATTAAAGAACATAACAGTACAGATAACATTTGTAGTAACACAGGCTTTACAAAAGAATAGAAATAAACATATACATCAGTGTTACAGGAATTATGACATAAGTACATACATAAAAGATCAGAATAATTATTGAAACATCAACTTCGCACATGAGCATTAAAACAGAACAGAATTAATAATGTCTAACATCTTTACAAAGTAAATAACATATTATTAATGCAAATTATATTTGAGGATAACAGTATTCCTCATCATACTTCATGTAGCTGAGTATTAGAAAAATTCTACAACATAAGTCTTACCAGATAAACATATAAAGACATGAAGAACCTAAATACACAAGGGTACACAAACACATAGTGGGATAACACAAGGAAACGACAGGGTTTGTTTTACTGCAGCATTTTGCAAACAAAACTTTCTTTACTTCTCAGAAATCGCACTTTGTTCTTCATTATTTCCAAAAAGTCCTATCTATACCTGCTTTCTGTACTTTTCTCGTATAACCTCTCAGTGCATTTCTTCAAATTCATCGCAACTCACTCTCTTATAGGCTTCCCCCTCTTAAGCTAACTTAAATCTACTGAGCTCGGATGCATAAACTAAGGGCCGAGGCAATGCAGCAGCACAAAACAATTAACACAAACAGCAATGACAAAAAAAAATGGAAATTGGCAAAGCAAGCTACAGTAAATCTAAATTACCAAGCAATGCAACATTACAACTAATATGAGCCAATGTGCAGCAACAAGAAAAATAAATCAGTAGTAAAACCAGCTTAACAGAGTAATACAAAGTGAAATTTAGTAGCACTAAGCCTGGCAAAGAGCTGCAGCAAATGCAATAACTTATATCTAAACATGAGAAAGCTCAAGCAGAAAAAATATTACAGCAAAAATGGCCATGTTTAATACCTATGTCACATCTTAACACTAGAGTGATGCATCACTGTAACTTGCTCTAGCAGACAAGTTACCAAGTCACTGACAAAAATTATGTATGCAATTCCTGTGAAGTGGAAATGTCTTTTTGTGCTCCCTCATATTTTTGGAGTACATCCATCATAAAGTTATTTTTTACTGGATCTGTAGGCATAAAATATTTATATTGGTACATCTATAAAATTTTATTTTAACCAATGCTGCAGTGCAGCTAGGAACTAGATATTAAACAAAATAGGCAAAGCAAGGTGTGAAACGTCATTCACTAACCATGTGGCATTTCATAATGCAGTAAACAATCTTTCAACTAGCAAGACAATAGACATGAAATGTTTCTCATCATTTCATTTCAGTAAATATCATAAATTAAGAACTCTACAGTGTAATCATGTTTTCAAGTTTGAGGGTGTCGTATTTACGATGCTTTCTACAAAGGAATGTCAATAGCGAGGATAATGGCCTCCTTTTTTTTTCTTCTCCACCTGTGCCTCTGAAAGGCACACACTAATGGCTTTTTTCCAGGTGTCTGTCTTGCAGCTGGGTGCCCATGACGCATTACGTGAAGGTGGTCACTTATATTTCTTACCGAAATATTTACGACAGCAGTTTCCGCTATAGTGACAGTCCCATATAAAAATATTTCAGAGGTCAAGAATTTGTGTTACAAATCTGTAGAAACAAAATCCTATTGATAAAACAGTGTCCAAAAAATTTTCGTCGGCATTGTAATACATTCATGCATTTACGTACATTTCATAACTCTTAAAGTACGATTCTTGGTTTCCAACAACCTTTTTCACAAACCAGAGTCCCTAACCACTACTCATTATTCCTTACCTTATTCGTCGACACTTCTTCAATATTTCATCATAACAGATACGTAGCATAATCAAATAACTCATATAGCATCAGCTTATTGATCATAAACATACCGCAACAGCATAATACACACAGTCATCGTAATAATAACATCATAACACCTCAGTCAACTCTCAAAATCGTCGTAGCTTCCTCAAATAATTTCAAAACCTAAAAAAAAAAAATTCTCTGCTAATGTCAAAATGTGTCATCTGCCTCAAATGTACTTTAAAAATCGTGATCCCATACCAAATATATCATTCAAAGCTCTCATAATATCACAATGGGTCCAAAAAAATATGAACAGTTCACAAAGTACAGACAAAATACAATTTCGTAAGTGTGAAGTTATCCAACGGTGTAATTACGTAAACATCTGTGATTGACGTAGTAAAAAAGTTTGTCTCTCTCAGTTAAATGATCAGATAGCTGTGTAATTATGTGTTAGAGAAATATGGTACCGATGTGTAAAGTTGTGTAAGCAAATACCATATTAGCTAGGGCTCCTTGTGCTTGCCAAACACATGATACACAAAGTAAGTGTGTACCCCCATAAGGATTAATGTAATTATACCCTCAGGTGTTACAGATTACAGCAATGGAATGAAATGTATCACGGAAAACTTTCTCTGTAATTCAAAAATCTTGAAAAATAAATGGTTTAAGTACAAAATTAATCACTCAAATGCGTGTCCTGTAGCGCTAAATGTGCGTCTTGCTGTAAGATAATTCTGTGGAAGTGTCGTAATTATCGTCCTCTGTAAGCAAAGTTCTGCTGAAGTCAATGTACTTACCTCTTCATAAACGAAAGTGAAATGCTTTGTGTATAGATATTGTAGTTATTACGTACATTACCGTGATCAAGAAAGTACTACACTGTAACGTATTGTGCTACGAAAAAGGCTGTCACATTGTAGTTTACTACTAAAACATGTTTTACTTTCCAGAAGAATTCAGAAAAACAGATACACTGCAAAAGCAACAATGTAAATTGTGTCACACATTAGTAGCGTCGTGATATAATCGTGTAGCTGTCAAAGAAACCAAATGCTAAGTCATCTTTAGTCCCAAAGTACTCCAAATAAAGAATGTATTTTCAAGTGAACCAAAATGTTGTATTAAAATCTCATTAGCAGTACCTGTATATGTTCTAAGTATATGAGCCTTATAGTCGATACATGATCGTGCAACTAACAAGCAAGAATGTACAAATAACAACGCTGTGTCGTCTGTTCACTATAACAATGCTTTCGTAATTTCTGTTTAAATAAGTTCTCTTGGTTCTTGACTGGATATTCAACTTCAAACATTGTTGCATGGTAACAGTTTTTAAGACTGACAATGCATACTAGTAATGTGAAGTGAAAAGTTTTATGGCAAAGACAAAGTTAAAAAGCAGATTATCTTTCAATAAACGGTTTTACATGTGAAATGTGGTGTAAACCTTTACTCTTCCTAGTACGCAGAGTTTCAACTTCAACGCAATTATCATGTGGTATACGTCGGATTCTGTAAGGTCCATTGTAAACTAGAAAGAATTTGTGACTCAAGTGTTTCTTCTTATGTGACAATGAATGAGCTTTAATGAGAACTTTCTGAACAATATATAATTTCTTTGCATTTGCTTTACTGTGTAGTTTTCTCCTTTTGTCTGCTGCAGATTTTATATTTTTAAGAGCCAAATGAATTATGTCTTTGTGTCGAAGTTTACGTGTATTCGGGAAAGGTACAAGCTCTCTGATTCTGTTCGGTGGTTCTTCATTCTTTAGTACAAGAGTAGGTGGTAAAGCAGTGGAATCATGAGGCATTTCATTCAGCACATTTTGAAATAAGTGTAAATATCTGTCCCAATGCTGATGCTTTCTGTGACAATAAAGTCTGCAAAGCTTATTGATTTCTTTCATAATCCGTTCAGACGGGTTACAATGTGGTGAGTACAATGAAATAAAAACAGGTCTGATTTTATGATTCCGAAGCATGCGTGACCAAACAGCAGATTTGAAATGACTTTAGCAACGTGGCCAACTTCACGTTAGAAATTTTTAACAAAGGCGTTGGATACAGACCGTCCAGTGGCTTTACGTAACGGAGTGAAAGAAACAAATTTTGAAGTAAGTTCAACAGCGACTAGAACGTACGAAAATCCATTCGATGTTCTGACAAGGGGTCCCAAGAGATCAACAGCAGCAAATTCTTTTAATTTAGAAGGAATGATAGGAAACAACGGAGCACGATGTGAGATAGTAGATGGTTTCGCCTTTTGACGAAGTTTACAAATAAACAAAACTCTTCGAATTCTCTTTTCCATATTGTTAAAATAACAAGTCGTTCGAAGACTACGATAACATTTTCGTGGACCAAAATGTGCGTAGCTGAAATGAATGTACCTAATGAGCTTATTAACAAAATCGTCTGGAATGCAAAGTGCCCATAGCTTGTCATCAACAGTGCAGCGTTTGAACAGTATGTTGTTTCTAACCACGTAATAATGTCGAATCTGAGAGTGTGTCTTTTCATGCCATTTGCTCTTGATGTCTTTCCAAATCGGATCTTTATCTTGTTCATGAGCAATGTCCTTTAAAGATGTGGTGATGAAGTTTTCAAAGGCGACTTTCTGAATGTAAAAAATACTGAAATTTTTCTCGAGGTTGCCATCTGTGTTACTTTTCTCAAGCCCAGCCGGTGCGCGTGACAGTGCATCCGCAACAATGTTCTCCTTGCCGGGAATGTAGCCTATTGTGAAGCGGAATTCTTGCAGAAACAATGCCCAACGTTTTAACCTGTCATGATTTAATTTTGAAGACATAAGAAATTGTAATGCACGATGATCACTGTATACTTTTACGTGCTTACCAGAAAGAAAGAAACGGAATTTGTTAAATGTCCAAACGATAGCTAAAGCTTCTAATTCAGTAACGGAATATTTTTTTTCAGATTTCGTTAGCACTGGGCTAGCAAAAGCAATGGTTTTCTGAACAGTAGTGTCATTTTCTGTGGCTTCTTGAAATAAATGGGCACCAAGACCGACTTTAGAAGAATCCGTGCTAAGGCAGAAATCTTGTGACAGATCTGGATGAGCTAGTATTGGCGCGTTAAGTAGGGATTCTTTCAAAGAATTGAATTCCAACTGTGCTTGTTCGTCACAGTTCCAAACAGTATTTTTTCCAGTGAGAGAACAAAGTTTTGGAGTAACTAGAATTTGCATATTCAGAAAACGACGGTAAAAATTTACGAGACCTAGAAAACTGCGGCTTGTTTTTTTGTGGATGGAACTGGAATGGCTCTGATTGCTTCTAACTTTTCAGGATCCGGCTGAATGCCTTAAGAAGAAATAATGTCCCAAAAACTTCATCTTTGTCCTACCGAATTCAGACTTTTCCAAGTTAACTGTAATTTTTAAGAACTCAGGTAATATGGAATTTAGCCCGTGAATGAATGCTGCCGAAGAAATGTTCAAACCAAAAGGAAGTTACCGAAACTGATAACAAACGCCGAAACAAAGGAAAGCTGTGTATTTTCTACATTCTGGATGAAGTTCGATCTGATAAAAGCTGGATCTGAGATCAATAGAACACAACACTTTTACACCATTAAAATTTTGAAGAAATTCTTCTACCGTTTGCGGCCTGTCTGTTTCAGGAATGATGATAGTATTGATTTGTCTCGAATCTAAGACAAGCCTGATCGATCCATTTTTCTTCTCAACAACATGTAATGGATTGTTGTATGAGCTTACTGCAGGCTCAATAATGCCCATGTCAAGCATAGATTGTATTTCTGTTCTAACACGGTCCCTATAATGTGCTGGAATTACGTATGGTCTAACACAAAATTTAGTATGCTCACGAACACGAAATTGGTATTGAAATCCCTTGATTGTTCCTGTTTTGTGAGTAAAAACTGTGGAATGTGCTTGTAAAATCTCAAAAAGGTCTTGCCTATCACTGTCATTACAATTCTCAATTGTTTGAATTTTATTCTGAATTAACTCATTAGTATCACATGCGCCGTCGATATCCTCCCTGTCAGTACCTGCAGAGTGATTGTTAGTGTCAAGTTCCGGCGAAAATTCCGAACTGTTGTCTAACAGGAGGTAAAGCCGATTAATTTCTTCCTCACCGTTTGAGAGCCAATCTTCAAATTTCAAAGCTATTGACCTACCTTCTTTCTCTAAACTTATTTCAGCATCGTGAAAGTTTAAGATTACTTTGTATTCATTCAGAAAGTCTACTCTCAATATAATTTCCGTCGACAATAATGGAACAATAAGAAAGTTCATAGAGAAGCTGTGGCTTTGACAAAAGAATTCTAAGTTGGTTTGTTGCCGTACATCTACACTTTTTCCAAAGATTGCACCTTGTAATTTAATTTTACGTAATGGAAGTGTGGGACAATCGTTCGATTTGTTGCATTTGCTAAAGGCTGTTCCACTAATTACTGAAATGGGACTGCCAGAGTCAAGTACTGCCGTAAATTTTACATCATTTACTGTAATGTGAATCACAGGATATGCAATGTTGCTACGTTTTACGTCGTGCTCCTGGAGTAAGATGTCCCTAATGTCTTCCATTTTTACGTAATTACTAGCTACGGCAGCTGCGTCGTCAGTTTCATAAGTACATTTTGTGGCTGCCAGCGGTATGAGTCACTGCCTATTGTGTCTTTGTTGGCGCGCGTCGTTATTGGGATTTGGAGTCCTAACTTCTACAAATTCGCCTTGTCGAGAGGGCCCTGCTCTGTTTGAATCCCGCCAGTTCTGATGCAATTCAGCTCTGTCGTTACGGTCATAATGTCTGTTGTCTTGTCGGTAGATTCCATAGTTTCTTTCTTGTCAGTCACGTGGTGGAGAATTTCTCCCTGAATCGTAACTGCGCGCTGGACCGTTGCGTCTAAAGTTATTCTGTCTCCCTGGATAATAATTATTTTGGTTCCCATATTGTCTGTTTCTCTGATTGTCTCTGTGATAGTCACTACCGCGGAGAGGTGATCTTTCCCTGTAATTATTACTACTCTGCCAACAGTTGTCATACGGGTGGTGTCTGTTTTGGTCACGATTTGTGTTGTGAGAATAGTCTTGTCGTGTCCAGTTATTATTTCTTTCATCACGGAATTGTGACGGATGTGACCTGTAATTGTTGTACTCCTGTTTTCGCATTCCACGATTGTCAGTGTCAATTTCTAATTCTTGTAAGAGTCCCTGAAAAGCTTCAATGTCGTCTTTGCAACGTCCTGCCAAAATAATATGTCATAAATGTTCAGGTAATTTGATTAAGCAAATGCGGATGAGTTCTGAGGGGCTGTATGGGTTTGACAGGTACTGATTCTCGTGCAACATGTCTTCAAAATATTTCACAAGACTGGAAAATTCAGATTGTTCGAAATGTTTCATCATTATGTTGCTATGTTTTACTCGGTCTTGTGTAGTTTGAGACCAATATGCTGAGAGGAAGGCATGGTAAAATTCTCCTTCACTGTGACAATCGTGAATGACAGATCGCATTCTTACAGCTGGTTCATTCTGTAAATAGCCACACATAAATTCTAATCTGTTCTCTAATGACCAGTTGGGAGGAAAACAATGAGAGAATTGATGAAGCCATGCTTGTGGTTGAATGTCGTTGTCAGAATTCTTAAATGTTTTGAATTTACGTGTAGTAATGAACAGCTTATAGTCAAAATCATCATGTCGGCGAGTCGCATGTCGCGAGTCGCATTGTTACGTCTTTTCGGCGGTTCCATATCAAAATTCGGTGTACCTTGTCAAGTTCTTTCATAATTTCCGAAGTTCCCTGTGTTATTATTTTGTGGCTCTTCCGTATTTCTATGTCCCTCTTCCCGTATTGGAGCGCGAGTGTCCCCTGAAATACGTAATTCTTGTATTACCTGTGTCAGCTGATCTTGTACTTCCCGGATTTCTCTTTGGTGTAGCGTATTAATTTGATTCTGATTTTGTTTGAATTTCCTAATTTGTTCGCACTCTTCTGTGTCATTAAAGACTACCGGTTTTGTGTCATTAGATTATCATCTACCTTTGTAGATAAATTATTTAGCTGATCCGAAAGTTCAACTACTTTCTCTGATAATGAACTAATTTCCTCCATGTGTCTTTCTGAACCAGTTTTCAGTGTATCTACTGTGTCCTTTAAGTTATCCTGAGTTTTTGCAAGTTGCGTAACCGAATCGGTAGATGCAACTGAGTCAATTTTAGCTTGCAAGGTCTCATGATTTTCATGAACAATAGTTTGCAGTTCTTTTATGGCTGCTTCGTGATTCTGTAATGCATTTTCATGCCGCGAAAAAATAGGTTGAAAATGCTCACAAATTTGTGTTTTTACGTCATTACAGACTTTTTGACATTTCGATTCAATGTTATGTATCTCAGTAGTTAAATCTTCACGTGTTTGTTCAAGCTTGTGTTCCACTTTTCAAGCTTTTGTTCCATTGTGTCTAACTGTTGCTGTGTTTGTCTCTGATTTTGTTCCATTTGTTGCATTAATTGCAATAATAATGTATTAGTGTCTGGAAACTGTTTCTCTATGCTTTTTGGCAGTGCATTTCCACCGGCAGCATTCACATTTTGACAAGCAGAAAATGTGTTTTGACTTATTTGAGAAAACGGTGAGGCCCCAAAACCTGAATCTACAGTATTTGCAAGATTGTGTCCTGTCATTTCGGATTCCTGAGGCAAGCTGTTGCCGACCGATCGATCGACAATGCTTCCCTGTTCACTAATTGTTTCACTGCCTACACCATTATTTGCAGCCCGCTCCATTTCCCTATGCACAATTACCAAATTACTAGTTTGAACATTAGTTAATTCATTATACGGTGGCGCTAACACACTGCTTTCGTCTTCACTGTCATTTCTCAGTTTACTTTGGAGCCTAGTATTACGTTTTTCACACGCCACTATTGTCACAATATTTCACACGACAACACAGAAAAGCACAATTTGAAGAGCAAAATAAGAAAACACATTAACATAGCACTGAAAATAATATCTAGTTAATTCCAAGCGCAGCTGCGAAATACTTGGTGCAAATCTACTTACACATGCCGCTCCCAGAAAGCCACTTGAACGTCAGAACTAAGCGTCTGCGTCACAACAACTATAAAACTGTAACCTTGGTCTTTTTTTACTCCATGCATTTTAACGATCGTGTAGTAAATGGGTTTAATTTATGAAGAATCCTTATCGTCTTCAAAGTGTTTATTCCAAGAACTGTCAGCTTCTTCTACTTGACTTTTTTTTTTTTGCTCTTCTTTTTATTTTTCTTTCATTCTCTGGCAGAGACTTCTTCAAGGAAGGCCTTTACGGGTAAACTTGTGAGAATAAGAGATTCTCCTTTCTTTCGGCCAAGACTGTCGCTTTTTCGGTGACCACTTTGAGGGAATTGAAGTAACGCTTCAGGAAGCGAAATAAATCAGCATGGAATTATTATCCATTAAGACATGAAGGAATGAGATTATTCGTGGAAGTACTAGAAGTTAAAGGAACTGGATCAGTGGCAGAATCAGGAAAACATGGACAAACTGGATCTGTAGTAGGAACATTATTTTCTAAAACTATTCTTTTAGTTCCAGATGGCTCAAAAGCATGGTCTGTCACAGATGAATACAGTAAACCTGCTTCACAAACTACTTCATCGTTATTGCCAATAGTCTGATTGAAACGATTTAAAAAAAATTAGAAAGATATGTAAATTACAAATGTAAACAACTATAAAGTAGTTGACTGTACCGACCCGCATAATCTAACTGCCTTGGTGTTCAGTTAACCTAACAACTAAAACAATTGCAAAGGAGAGTTAATCAAAAACAAAACAAACTGCTGTAAAGAGTAAACAATGACAATTATTACGATTCAATTGTTTCCCCCCTCTCCCTAACTCTTCTTGAAGTAACAAACAAACAGTAAACAAAATGCCAGGGAAAAACTTTCTGAACTCAGGGGAAAAAAAGACAGTGAAAACAGTTGCTTGTTGCTTTTCGACTGCTCCTAATAGCTTGTTAGACCTGTGGAGTTTCTTGGGCCATCTGGTGGATGTTATTGGAAACAACTCGTGCTAGAATTTAAAAGCAAGTACCTGTTGACCTGATATGTCCAGCTAACCTAGCTCTCCCTTTCATTTAATCTCTTATCAGCTAATACTGTTGTATATTGTACATGTAATTTTTTTACGGATCTGCGTTGATGAATTCATTCAGAAACTTCTACAAGATAAAAGCCTAAATCGTTCGGTAATCGAACCTTGAAATCGATTCACAACCGATTGTAATTAATATTCTCTGAATTGAGTGCTTACGTGATACCTTAGAATTTCAGTTTTACACCGTGTTTTATATGACGAAGAGTTTGTGTTTTTCATAAAATACCAGTTTTGTTATTACGCTCGCCCCACAATGCCGCAGTGGCACGATATTCCCCTGTGCACCATGAAGCTACAACGGTATTATAGCTTTTCTGATATGCTGTTTGATGCAGTTTTTGCATAATAACAAGCAGGAAATTTTTTATTCATGTCTCACTTTCCACAGCGACTTAATATGCTGCGTATGTGTCTTCAAACAGCACTTAACCAAATGACTAGGCAACGAGTACCGGTGATTAGCTGAACACAACTAAATAAATGCTTACAGAAGTAAGGATTTCCTTCTTTATCCTGCTGCAGCAGGGCATGTCAGTCATATGAAAAGAACTTTAAGGGTCACTAAAATTTTGATAGTTTACTTATGTGAAATTGAAATAACTCAAAACTAATTTTATACCTCAGACAAAATGCTACGTGCACAAAAGTTTTGTATCTGGAAGGTATGAATTAAAAAACGACTTCAGTCACAACTTTTCGTATTTTATTAAATACACATGCTTTATTTTTTCCCTTGAATGCGGTGAAACGCATGTTCCTGTCACGAAAAGGTTTGATGTTAGGTTATGAATTTCGTAAGTCAAATGTGGAAAATATATGCGAGAAAGTGGAAAAATGAACAGTGTAAACTAACCCAACAAACGCGTTTTTAACGTTTTAACGCCAGCATGCATTCTTTTCTCCTTCGTTTCCGTACATATCACTTCATTCACGAGTCACATTTGCATACACATGTTTATAAACACCTCACAGATGTTTTTGTACGTGGTGTGGACAAAGATGAATATCTTTAGCACTACGAATAAATTCATGTTGACCACATCATGTACAGAAACATCTGAGAAGTGTCTACAAACATGTGTTTGCAAATGTGACTCTTGAATGAAGTGATATGTACGAAAACGAAGGAGAAAAGAATGTATGATGGCGTTAAAACGTTAAAACGTTTGTAGGATTATGTGTCAAGCTTTCAGCTTATCACGATAATTCGGCAGTTCCTATCTTGCAAATCTATTTTCTGCAGACTCTGATCAAGTGTAATAAAGCAATGTGAAAGAAACTCATCGCAGTTACTCCAAATTTCAGAGATGGGCAGAGAGATTAGAAGTAGAAGTCTGGCACAAATTGTTTTATCTGTTCTCTTCGTTGGTATTACATATGTGGAAGTTTTCGTATATGAGGCATCTAGTTATCTTGGAATTTGTGGGCGAGCGTGGTTGCGTGTTTCGACTTTATTTTGTTCATTGTTTTAGTGTGAGGAACTTTGAAAACGTTCAGTTGACAGTTGTTACTGGAAAATTAAAAGAATTTTGCGACAGCTGAGCTTGACTTTCTGAACAGATGGAACTCGTCGGAAAGGTACGTTCCATGATGAGCAGTAATAACTTATAAAGAAAATTTGTACAATTTCGTGTGTGGAACTTGATCGATTTGTAATTCAGTGTTGTAAAACGAAGAATACTTTGTAATAATCATAATATATTTGCATACTCACAATTTGAAAGTTAAATTAAGGTCTTGGATTTAATATTGTACCATCATGGGGAGCAGAATCTGTAGTTAAATTCAGCCTTTGTATTACTGAGAAAGATATCCAAAAACCAAGTATACACTGATGAGCCAAAACATTGTGACCACTTGCTTAATAGCTTGTTTGTCCGTCTTTGAATCGAAATACACCACTGATATGCGTACACGATAACGGCGTCCCACAGCGACCTAGGTGGGTTCCACAGGATTTACAAATGGTTCAAATGGCTCAAAGCATTATGGGACTTATCATCTGAGGTCATCACTCCCCTAGACTTCGAATTACTTAAACTTAACTAACCTAAGGACGTCACACACATCCATGCCCGAGGCAGGATTCGAACCTGCGACCGTAGCAGCACCGCGGTTCCGGACTGAAGCGCCTAGAACCGCTCGGCCACAGCCGCCGGCAAATTTGGTCCCCGAGACATCTATGTGTGTTCACTACAAAGCTCCTAAAACCGCCGTAGCACGGTTCTTGCTCCGAGAAACAGACACTTATACTCCTGAAAGGTAACATCGTCGTCGAAGAAGACGTCAAGCATGAAGAGATGCAGGTGGCTCTCATCTGTCGGCGTTTCTTCGATTACTACCACTAGTTCCATGTAAGCGCAGGAGAATGTCTCCCATAACGAAATACAGCTCCCATCAGCCTGCGTCGGTAGCACGCAGCACCTCTCGAGTCGCCGTTCACCTCGATAACGGAGTTTGTGGAGACGACCTGGTTTAGCAAGAATGTGGTTCACCCAAAGAGCCGACACATTTCCACTGATCGACGGTGTAATCCCACTAGTCCCGCGTCCACTGCAATCGTAATTCACGATGTCGTTGGGTCAACAGGTGAACACGTAGGGATGGACTGCTGGGGAGCTGCATGTTCAACAAGGCAGGACGAACTATGTGCTCCGGAACAGTTGCGCGTGCACCAGCATTGTCATGCCACAAATCACCATGTATCCTATTTTTCAGAGCAAAAAATCCTCAGAACGCAGCGTTCTGTGAAGACTCGTTGACGTCCAACCGTTTAGCACCTAGTGGTACTTTCACTGTCCCTCTGCTTATTTCACGACAGTAGCACGCGAACATTCGACCAGCTTCGCCATTTTAGAGATACACGTTCACAGACCTGCATAATAATAATCTGGCGTTAATCAAAGTAGCTTATCTCAATGGATTACCCCACTAGAAGCCCATATCTTCGTTAGTATGATCCCCCTTCCGTGTCTGCTCCGTTTACATACTTTTGTTTCATCGTCACGTGCCCTCGACGCCACCAGCCGTAATGGTGAGCAATGGTCATAACGTTTTGGCTTGTCTGTATATGTGGCAGAGCGCATCCTAAGCCGAGTAAGTGTGTATCTAGCCTCGTGTAAGGAGGAGAAATGCGTACCATCACGTTACCGACTTTGATAAAGGTCGGATTGTAGCCTATCGCGACTGCGGTTTATTGTATTGCGACATTGCTGCTCGCGTTGATCGAGATCCAATGACTGTTTGCAGAATATGGAATCGGTGGGTGGGTTCAGGAGGGTAATACGGAACGCCGTGCTGGATCCCAACGGCCTCGTATCACTAGCAGTCGAGATGACAGGCATCTTATCCGCATAGCTGTAACGCATCGTGCAGTTACGTCTCGATCCCTGAGTCAACAGATGGGGACGTTTCCAAGACAACAACCATCTGGACGAACAGTTCGACGACGTTTGCAGTAGCATGGACTATCAGCTCGGAGACCATGGCTGCGGTTACCCTTGACGCTGCATCACAAAGAGGAGCGCCTGCAATGGTGTACTCAACGATGAACCTGGGTGCACGAATGGCAAAACGTCATTTTTTCGTATGAATCCAGGTTCTGTTTGCAGCATCATGATGGTCGCATCCGTGTTTGGCGACATCGCGGTGAACGCACATTGGAAGCGTGTATTCGTCATCGGCATACTGACCTATCACCCGGCGTAATGGTATGGGGTGTCATTGGTTACAAGTCTCGGTCACCTCTTGTTCGCATTGGCTACACTTTGAACAGTGGAAGCTACATTTCAGATGTGTTACGACCCGTGGCTCTACCCTTCATTCGATCCCTGCGAAACCCTACATTTCAGCAGGATAATGCACGACCGCATGTTGCATGTCCTGTACGGGCCTTTCTGGATACAGAAAATGTTCGACTGCTGCCCTGGCCAGCACATTCTCCAGATCTCTCACCAATTGAAAACGTCTGGTCAATGGTGGCCGAGCAACTGGCTCGTCACAATACGCCAGTCACTACTCTTGATGAACTGTGGTATCTTGTTGAAGCTGCATGGGCAGCTGTACCTGTACACGCCATCCAAGCTCTGTTTGACTCAATTCCCAGGCGTATCAAAGCCGTTATTAGGGCCAGAGGTGGTTGTTCTGGGTAGTGATTTCTCAGGATCTATGCACCCAAATTGCGTGAAAATGTAATCACATGTCATTTCTAGTATAATATATTTGTCCAATGATTTTAATCACATGTCAGTTCTAGTATAATATATTTGTCCAATGAATACCCGTTTATCATCTGCACTTCTTCTTGGTGTATCAATTATAATGGTCAGTAGGTACTATCATTTTGTCATTTGGAGTAGTGATTGGAGCTATGGATGCTAGAAAATCGAGTGGAAAGAGAAGAAATAGAATCATCTCCTATATTTTGTTCTGTTTGAGTTTAACAGAGAGACGACAGCAGTGGAGGCAGTCAGAAACATTTCTGTAGTGTATTTTGCCATTGGAGGTATAATGTCATTGGTCAGAGCATGGCAAGAAAATGGTTTTCTTGTTTCAAAGAGGATCGTTTTGACAGTAGTGACTCTCCGTATTCAGGAATATCTTCCGAGTTTGATGAAGATAGTTTAAACGCATTAAACCACAATCATCCACATCGGTGTACTCGAGAACTGGCAAATGTGATCAACTGCGATCATTCCACCATCGTGCGACATTTATATGCGATAGGGAAGATTCAAAAATAGAGTGTGTGGGTACCGTACGCTCTAAGCTAAAATCACAAAAATCAGCGGGTGGTTGTATGTGCGTATCTGCTTGCTCGTCATCAATTGGTTCGTGAACAACACCTACCATTCTTATCCTGTATCGTTACTGGTGGCGAGAAATGGCGTATTTGTGCTAATTTCAGGAAAATAAAGGAATGACTGAGCTCAAACAAAGCAAAAACTCCCTGTACGCATCCACAAAAGATAATGTTGTGCATCTGGTCGAACAGAGACGGTGTGGTGTGCTACGAATTGCTTCCGCGAGATGTAACCATCACAGCTGACGTTTAATGTCAACAAGTAAAGTGACTTGTAGACATATTCCAAGGACAACGACCAGGAAGACTGCGTTAAGTGACGCCACTCCACGATAACACCTGTCCACATACTGCTCGACTGGTGAGAAGCGTTGCGCTGGGAAGTCATTTCGCATCCACCTTATTCATCTTATCTTGCACCCACAGACCTTCACCTTTTCTGCTCTCTATCAAACAAACTTACAGAAATTTCCTTTCCCAATGAAAATGCGCTCCGAACGTGGCTCGACAGATTTTTCGCCTCAAAACCACGTCATTTCTACAGTTGCGGAACCGAAAAGTCACCCCAGCATTGGCAGGCGGTTGAAAATTGCTAAGGAGAATATATTATTGATGATTAAAGTCCCTGTTATGTGTATCTGTTGTGTTTAATGAACTTACGGAAAAACGCTTCGAACCTATTAGCATTTCATTAAATTGAAAATTTCAATGTTCCCGATATTGAATGCTATACAATGCGCTATCCAATCAGCTTATCTCGATTATCGGCTTTTGGGGCATATAGCGCTTCCGTGTTTGTACCCTTGATGGCAAAGTGGTATGGGTTTAGTAAAACGCAATAGCCTGAAGTCGTTATCAGATGAAATGATTATAACAAGCTCGATATTTACCAACATGCGAAGCGGCCGTAAAATTCTTTAATCCTCTGGGATCGGCACTGGACGTGAATAATTTAGGAGCTACCGGCACAGGTCGTATTGCTGCTGAACTGAGCGCTTTAGTTGCTGAGGGACCCGCACGGAGCCACTGTCGAGGAGCAACAAGACGAAGGTACAGTGCACGCACGTTGTCTTTCATGTTATAAAACAGAAGGGCGATAATTATTCTTTGTGTTTAGCTCTGATTCCAAACTGAACAAGGGGTGGTTATAAAATTTTCATTATGATTTCGAAAACAGTTCATCATTCAGCCTTAATCATGGGCGAATGGCATGGAAAGCACAGAAAACAAGAATAACCAACATATTTATTTAGGGCCTAATGAAAAGTCATCAAACAAGACCTTAACAAAAATATAGTTGATCAGACCTAGTGTGAAAATATCGGAATCTCAAAAACTAAGCAGCAAAAGACGTTAGAGCTTTGTAAAACTGACGTCTGCCTTTGAAGATATCATCAGTATTTTGTTTGGTACTGCTGCATCCAGTCAACGGAATTGCTTCCAAATGTTCATTAGTCAATCTCGTTCGCTGAGCTGACTTAACGTACCTCATTTACGAAAACGTTTGCTCACAGACACAAGTTGTTCCAGACGCTGATGCCATTTTTTGAGTCATGAGTCTACAGACGTTGCCGTTAGTAGTGAAAGCAAGGCCATAGAAAAATCAAGACACATTCATGGGATCTGTCCACCTGAAAGAAGTGTTGGATATTTCGAATAGTGCAAGATAATCGAAATTCTGGGTAGAATAGGGGTAAGCTACAGCGAAAGACGGGTAATATACAAATTGAGAGAGCAGGGACAGTGTAAGACCAAGAACGCTCGGATTAAGAAGGGTGTAAGACAGGAATGTAGTCTTTCTCCCCTACTCATTAATCTATACATCGAAGAAGCAATGACGGAAATAGTGAAAGATGATTTCAGTGATAAGATTTGCTAATAACATTGTTATCTTTAGTGGAAGTGAAGAAATACAGGATCTGCTAAATTGAATGAACAGTCTAACGAGTACAGAACATGAATTGAGAATAAATCGAAGAATGACGAAGGTAATGAGAAGTAACTGAAATGAGAACAGCGAGAAATTTAACACCAGGATTTATGGTCACGAATTGAATTAAGTTAAGGAATTCTGCTACCTAGGCATCAAAACATCCCATGACGGACGGAGCAAAGAGCACACAAAAAGGCAGACTAGCACTGAAAAGGCCATTCTTGGTCATGAGAAGTCTACTAGTGCCAAACATAGGCCTTAATTTCAGAAAGAAATTTCTGGGAATGTACGTTCGGAGCATAACATTGTATGGTAGGGAAACATGGACTGTGAGAAAAACGGAGCAGAATCGAAGCATTTGAGGTGTGGTGCAAAAGAAGAACGTTGAAAATTAGGTGGCCTGATAAGGTAAGGAATGAGGTTATTCTCTGGGGATCAGTGAGGAGAGGAACATGCTGAAAACACTGACAAGAAGAGGGTACAGAATGGTAGAACATCTGTTAAGACATCACGGAATAATTTCCGTGGTACTAGAGGGAGTTCAAGAGAGAAAAAACTGTAGAGGAAGACTCAGACTGGAATACACCCAGCAAATAAACCGAGGACATATGTTGCAAGTGCTACTCTGAGATGAAGAGATTGACACAGCAGAGGAATTCGTGGCGAGCCGCATCAAACGAGTCAGAAGACTGATGAATCAAAAGAAAAAGATGACGATTAGTTTAGCTTTAAGAAAGTTTAAGGCACCACATACCTCTTTACAGTGGAAGAAAGACTTAACTGATGCCATAACAGCGACAGATTCCTTCAGATTCGTAACCTCAACTTAAGGACTTTTTGTTTATTTATTTATTTGAGTCATCAGTCATCTGACGTACGACGCGGCCCAACACGAATTCCTCTCCTGTGCCAATTTTTTCATCTCATAATAGCACTTGCAACCTACATCCTCAAGTATCTGCTGATTTGCTGGATGTATTCCAATCACTTTCTTCCTCTACAGTTTTTACCCTCTACAGCTCCCTCTAGTTCCATGGAAGTTATTCCGTGTTGTCTTAACAGATGTCCTATCATGTTGTCCCTTCTTGTCAGTGTTTTTCACATATTCCTTTCCTCTTCGATTCTGCGGAGAACCTCCTCATTCCTTGCCTTATCACTCCACGTAATTTTCAACATTCGTCTGTAGCACCACATCTACTAAGGAGACTGCCTACACTACGCTTGTCCGTCCTCTTTTATAATACTGCTGGGCGGTGTGGGATCCTTACCAGATAGGACTGACGGACTACGTCGAAAAAGTTCAAAGAAAGGCAGCACGTTTTGTGTTATCGTGAAATAGGGGAGAGAGTGTCACAGTAATGATTCAGGATTTGGGCTGGATATTAAAGAAAGGCGTTTTTCGTTGCGACGGAATCTTCTCACGAAATTCCAATCACCAACTTTCTCCTCCGAATGCGAAAATATTTTGTTGACACCGACCTTCATAAGGGGGAACGATCACCACGATAAAATAAGGCCGGCCAGAGTGGCCGAGCGGTTCTAGGCGCTACAGTCTGGAACTGCGCGACCGCTACAGTCGCAGGTTTGAATCCTGCCTCGGGCATGGACGTGTGTGATGTCCTTTGGTTAGTTAGGTTTAAGTAGTTCTAAGTTCTAGGGGACTGATGACCTCAGAAGTTAAGTCGCATAGTGCTCAGAGCCATTTGAACCATAAAATAAGGAAAATCAGAGCTCGTACGGAAAGATACAGGTGTACATTCTTTCCGCACGCTATACGAGATTGGAATAGTAGAGAATTGTGGAGGTGGTCCGATGAACCATCTGCCAGGCATTTAAATGTGTTTTGCAGAGTATCCATGGAGATGTAGATGTAGATCTCAGATGCTTGGAGTCTCTTTTGTTTTGGTTTTCCCACAGTCCATGTTTCACTACCATACATGGCTTTGCTCCAAACGTACATTCTCAGAAATTTCTTCCTCAATTTAAGGCCTATGTTTGACACTAGCAGAATGCTCTTGGCTAGGAATGTCGTTTTTGCCAGTGCTAGTTTGCTCTAGACGTCCTCCTTGCTCCGTCCATCAGTCGCTATTTTGTTGCCTAGGTGGTATAATTCCTTAAATTTATCTACTTCGTGACCATCCATACTGAAGTTAAGTCTCTCACTGTTCTCATTTCTGCTACTTCTCATTACTTTCGTCTTTCTTCGCTTTACTCTCAGTCCACATTCTGCACTCATTGGCCTATTCATTATTCCCTTCATCAGATCCTGCAAATCTTCTTCACTTTCACACAGGATAGCAATGTCATTTGCGAATCTTGAGTTTGATATTGCGTCCCTTTGAACGTTAATCCCAATCTTGAACGTTTCTTTTCTTTCCCTCATTGCTTTTTGGATGTGCAGATAGAAGAGCAGAGGCGAATGAGTACATTTCAGTCTTACACCCTTTTTAATCCCTGCACTTCCTTCTTGGTCTTTCAGTCGTATTGTTCCCTCCTGGTTCTTGTGCATATTGTATATTACATGTCTTCCCTATAACTTACCCCTATTTTGCTCTGAATTTCGAACATCTTGCACCATTATGACATTTCCGAACGCTTTTTTCAGGTCGACAAATTCTATGAACGTGTCTTGATTTTTCTTCAGTCTTGCTTCTATTATCAACCGGAACGTCAGAACTGCCTCTCTGGTGCCTTTACCTTTCATAAAGCCGAACCGATCGTCTCATAACAGATCTTCAATCTTCTTTCCCTTCTTCTGAATTCAATACCTGGTAAGCAGCGGCAAAATTTGTAAGGCGGCGGGGTATCACCTCATGTGTTATTCTCCAAAACAAGCCGATTGATATGGCACATCCCATACTTTGAAAATAATTAGCTTAACTTGCATAATGAGGAGTTCAATAAGCAATGGATATATGCATGGCTTTCGTGTACACAGTATTAACAGTCTCTTCGTAATTTGCATGCATATAAATGCGTACATTTTGATAGCAATGTGAACCGGAGTGAAAGGGGCCTATCACTCAAGTTAGGACGCAGAAACGCGACGTGAAAATCCACGCTAGGAAACATTAGCGAAGGACAGAAAACCTACTCTCACCAATTTAAGAAAAAAATGGTTCAAATGGCTCCAAGCACTATGGGACTTAACATCTGAGGTCACCAGTCCCCTAGACTTAGAACTACTTAAACCTAACTAACCTAAGGACATCACACACATTCATGCCCGAGGCAGGAATCGAACATTCGACAGTAGCAGCAGCGCGGTTCCGGACTGAAGTGCCTAGAACCGCTCGGCCACAGCGGCCGGCCCAATTTAAGAGACAATGGTTCATGTCCTCACCTCTGAACATTTCTAAGGCAGGTGGAAAAAATTCTCTGTGTATCAATTTTAGTTACCACTCGAATCAAGCGATCCTGTCTTGAATATCCAGTGGGCTTCTCATGTAAAGACACTTGCCCAGCCGAAACTTAGGCGCAATAATAAAAACTCTGATGCTGCTTGACCGAAAGAAAGACGAGGAGAGAGAAGGGGACGTTATTGCGATGATTGGCTCGAGCAAACAAGTACGGATTGTACTGGGCGCTCCCATGAGGCAGTATTGGTGTGAGGCAAGGCCGCTGCACACTGTGGGAAGTCCATGGTAGTATAATTAATTGCAGGTGGATAATTAAGGCTCTCTTCTCTTAAGAGGCGTCGACCTGTTGCATGGGGCGCTTAACGCCCTGTGGTTACGCAGAGAGAGGTTTTTCTGTACACATTTTTGGTTCACTAGCCTCTGTTTCAGCCATATTTGTGCTGAATCCCTCGTAGATCTCCAAAGCGGAGAAAACGAGACTAGACTTTCTAGTTAAAGTTCTTGCGAGAACTTTGAGGGCAATATTGTGACGACGCCCAACCTTGGCGAGTGTACAGAGCCATTTTGTCTTAGCCGGCCCCCGCCGCCACTGTCGTTGCACACTTGGAAAAGTAAATGACGCATTGCTCAGGCACTAAATGTTGAAATCACAAGTGTGCTTAGACTTCAGAACTGCCTAAGCTTGGAGTAACAGCTAGAATTCGCTTGTGTTCGTGCTAGCTACATCATCCTGAGGTTCAAATTCGGGTAAGTCATACAGTAGCTTAGTTTATATTGGCAGAGTGAATGTTTCTGATGGAAATTTCAGTTCAGATTTCTACTTGAACTTTTGACATATTTTTTCGTATTAAGTTTTGTTAAATATGATGAATATACTTTTCTTGCCTTATATTTTTGACACAAGATCTTCCAAGACTGTATAGGATTTTCCTGAGATTACAATTTTCGCATCCTGAATCCTAATGTATATGGTAATTCATGTAATAAAAAATTCCTGTATTAATATGTAGATTGTTTTTTTGTCCTAAAATAGAGGTCCCCTTTCCTCATCACCATACTTTAGGTACACCAACAATAGCTGTTCTTCTGATGTCTAACAGTGGGCGTGACTGGGATCTCCCTACTGGGCAGGGTGTGGGTTCACAGGCTTAATCTTTCCCTTTTCAAAGCACTCCGTGCGCGCTAAGTGGTGGGGTGGATTCCACAAAAATGAGAGCACTCCGCACATTAGAAATTCAACAAGTTTGCCTTCTCTGTTCTTTTCTTTCAACGTGTCATTTTGCCTGCATATCATTGAGCTCCAGCTGTAGTTCAACTGTCACATCATCAAGTTACAATGGAAGGAATTCTGGGACAGAAGAACATCGCGCTCGCGTCTGTCCAGATCTGAAAATCTCTTCAAAATATGTTTCTTCAGGCCACGAATAATTTTTTTCGGAAAATCAATTTTGACGTCTTCGAGGATTCTAGTAAAAAAAAAAAAGTTTTCTCTTTCCAGTTGTGCTTCAAACAATGACAACTTTCTCTGAAGCGTCAAGGGTAACCGCAGCCATGGTCTCCGAGCTGATAGTCCATGCTACAGCAAACGTCGTCGAACTGTTCGTCCAGATGGTTGTTGTCTTGCAAACGTCCCTATCTGTTGACTCAGGGATCGAGACGTAACTGGACGATCCGTTACAGCCATGCGGATAAGATGCCTGTCATCTCGACTGCTAGTGATACGAGGCCGTTGGGATCCTGCACTGCGTACCGTGTTACCTTCCTGAACCCACCGATTCCATAGTCTGCTAGCAGTCATAGGATCTCGACCAACGCGAGCAGCAATGTCGCGATACGATAAACCGCAATCGCGATAGGCTACAATCCGACCTTTATCAAAGTCGGAAACGTGATGGTACGCATTTCTCTTCCTTACACGAGGCATCACAAAAAACGTTTCACCAGGCAACGCCGGTCAACTGCTGTTTGTGTATGAGAAATCGGTTGGAAACTTACCTCATGTCAGCACGTTGTAGGTGTCACCACCGGCGTGCCAATCTTGTGTGAATGCTCTGAAAAGATAATCATTTGCATATCACAGCATCTTCTTCTTGTTGGTTAAATTTCGCGTCTGTAGTACGTCATCTTCGTGGTGTATCAATTTTAATGGGCAGTAGTGTAGTAAATTTAAGGGACACAGCAGGCAGGACGTTTCCGGAAGTCTGAAAATCTCCTAGTCTTCTAAATATAGTATCTAAATGTACAGTGCATCACATCGTCTCTTGTTCCTTATGTTTTATCAAGCAATGAAGCAAATTCAAGTACCCCCGGCGGGCCAGATGAACTGGTGTCGTGGGCCTGTTAGTACATCGTGGCGACCTCAGAAAACATGTAGCATCACCTCAACTGATGATGGTTAAGCATCCACCTTTCTCGGCGGCGGTGACTCCCCTCATTTCTACTGCTTGTTTTCCTACTTTGTACCGGTGTCATGACACACCCAGCATTCGTGCATGGTGATCTGGAGGCTATAGAAACAATCTGGAGTAGTATGACACAGCTGCAGCCTTTCCACTGCTACTTCGGTTCCGCCGGTCTTCTTAACGTCTGTAAGCAGTGGCGAAACGCAGTGGGCGGTTACCTGCGTCATACTCAAAATGTCCTGCTAGATATCAGTGATTTTCACTTTTTCCACTATCGCCTCTGTAGTGATGTTCCGCTCTAAGAGTACCAGCGCTTCCACTTTTCTGCAGCAACCGGTTTTTCACAGAATGATGGCTTACCATTTCGTTCGTCATTATTCAGACCTGTTTGACCAAACTGTAAGTGATTGCGCTACCTAACCAGTCAATCATTTGAAGAATCAAAGAGGAAAATATTCTAAGTGCCAAATCTCAGGTGTTTACAGATAACCAAAAAAACAATGTAGCTCTTTTTGTACATAACTTACTTCCATCCAAAAAATTGAGATTTCCCAATACCACAGAAGTATGTTTTCCGCCTCATTACTGTAAAAAATGATGGAAAAAATTAGTAGATAAAAGGAAAATACAGAAAACTGACTAATTTTAACCAAAATACGAAAGTTTTTGTTCCAGGATCCATTAGTACAGAGGCACTTCGTTGTTCTTCTGATAATAGTCATATAAAGAAATGCAGCAGTAATACATTAACTAGTAGAACAGTAATTAACAAAAAACATTTCTCATTTCTTTTGCTTTTTTTTTACAAAGTAACAATAAATTGAAATTCATGAAAAAAAACCTCAATATTCGCTTTTATTTCTTACACAAAACTCCATTCTTCGAATCAGATATTGAAAAGTATACTGTAAAACTCCTTGTGCTGTTGAGGGAGAATTGGAAGTATCGTCAACAACTCTTTCTGTTTCGCAACTAGTCTTTCAGATAAATTACAGCAAGGCGTACCTCTCCCGTAGTCTTTCCTCTTTTGAATACATTCACAGACTAAGAATTTTTAATAGCAATTTGAGATGGATGAGTATGAGATATTTTCATCATACGGTATTCTGATATCTTACACACCTGCATTGACAACATTGTTTGAGCAGTATCTTTAAAATCAAATAAATCAGCTGGATGTGTTGGAATTACATGGAATGCGTTCATAGCCTTAGCTGTCGGAACTCCTGAGGGAAGTAATGCTTGACACAAAGACCATGCACCGTCTAGTGCTGATTGTTTGAAACATTTCCTCTGTGATTTGACACTTGGAACAAGTCTAGGGACATGACACAGAGCACACATAGCACTGCAAACGCGTTTCTGAAAAAATTGGTCCTTAGAACGTTTTCCTTTCCCATTCTTCATATAATGTTGCATTGTTGCTACGTACTTCTACCAATTAAGCATGGATTTTTTTGAAGCGTTGTACACCTTCATATGCAGAAAACAAATTACCGCACGATAGTACACTTTATGAATGGGCTGAGCCACATTGTTTTGACTTCTCTGGCGGCGTACTGCGGTACTGTGGCGTGCTAATTAAAGTGATTTGAAGTTAATAATTAGCCCTCATATTCATCAGCATTACCTGAAAATTTGCTGATTACGTCAGATGACAGAAACATGTGCAGAATCGCCCTTGATTTAGACATTTTTCTACTATTATAGTTAAATGCATCAGACGAAATCAGTAATAAATTCAGAACAGCTTCATTTGTTTCGCTTAGAACTGCTAATTCACCATTTCCTTCTTCACCTTGCGAAGTTCCTGATAAGTTCGTCATATGGGCATCAATTCCTTATGAATTCAGTTTTCGCTCATGGGTTAATACTGTATTATGTGTACAATGCGAAACAACTTCTTGCTTTTGCTTTTGTACTAACACTGTTGTTGCTGATACCCTTGTCTATTGCCTTCTTTCGTCAGTCATCTGGTTTTTGTTGGTTTCAAATGTTTGGTTGCCCGCGTAACTAATGAGACATTCCTTCCACTACTTTTGTTGGCTCGGATAGAGTCGAGAACTGCAAACATATTGGAGCAGAGGTCCTTAGAACAGCGCAACAGCGTAGGAGCAGCGCGGTTCCGGACTGAAGTGCCTAGAATCGCTCGGTCACAGCGGCCGGCCAACTGAATGTCAGCTTCGTCAGTATGTAGTGTACGAGTATTGGTGGAATGACAACTGATAGAACAGAGACAAATGGAATGACGAGTATGAAAAGAGACAAACAATTTCAAGCAAATTTATTCTGTAATCGAAAGTGTCTGTTACATTTTATCAAAACGAATTTGATTTCGTTAAAATTTAGATTATGATGAGTATAGAATATTTATTTGGAAACAATCGATTAGATTTCGATCGATGCTTCTAATCAATCTTAGATTTGTAGAAATGTGCTCGATACAACGGAATTATCACAGTTTCCACATTCCTGATAAAAGTTTGGGTATTCACAGTCCATGTTAGTCATTTGTTCTGTATAATCTACAGATATCGTAGCTGATAGTCGCTTGTAATCCCTTATGAGAAGCTGACGTATACACTAAGACAAAAAGACACTCCACGAAAGCATACTCCGAATGGGGCGTAAATCGGTAGATACTGAAAAAAAAATGATTACAACTTCAGAAAAATCGGATGATTTATTCAAGAGAAAGTTTCACAGATTGAAAAAGTCAATAACGCATTAGTCCACCTCTGGCCCTTATTCAAGCACTTTGGTTTGACATTGATTGATAGAGCTGTTGAATTTCCTCCTGAGGGATTTCGTGCCAAATTCTGTCCAATTGGCGCGTTATGTCGTCAAAATCCAGTGATGGTTGGAGGTCCCTGCACATGACGGTCCATAGCTTCTCAGTTGGGGAGATATCCGATGACCTTGTTGGCTAGGGTGGTGTTTGACTTGCACGAAGACAATCAGATTCGAATAGTTCCTCCGAGGTGCACCGTTTCTTATTTTTAATTTCTATTTTTTTTATTTATGAAGGGTGTATCTTTGTTGGAAGAACGCTTGCTTTGCAGAGCCTGCCTTTGATTTTGTGGATTTATCTGTACTTCATTTGGTATCTTTTTCATCATGGTTCTCTTAAACACAAGGCACTCATCCCTTGTTTCCTCCACGAATTTATTCACCCGGTTGTCTCAAATTTCCTCTCTTGAAGACTCCTTTTTTTAATTCTAATTCGTAAATCCGTCGTTCGTGTGTAGGATCTCGAAGAGTTGTTATTTACTCATGCGTCTTGGTTCTTGGTGCACCATTTCTTGGTGAGTATGAGACATCTCAGATTGTGGCTGTAGAAGCTGATTTTACGGTAACATTTTCCGATTTCTATTTTTTCGCTTTGCTTCATTGTGGTGTCAAAGTGTTTAAACTGCAGTGAAATGTCAATCCAACAGATTGTTGCAATCTTGTATTGTTATTCTTAGCGCATTTGGCTTATTACTTGTGAAGTATGCTGCCAATACCTTTCATGGATTTATTTTTACCTTATCTGTTTCTTCTCACAGGAAAACGGTGTAGACAAAACAAGAGCTAGTACGGAGGTAATTGCGATCGAAAACGCAAACTGTCAAGCATCAGTGCCTGCTGGCACTTAAGGTAGGCTTGAAGGCTAGGAGAAGCAGCAAGCAAGGGAGTCGAGGTTTAATTATTGCACTCAGGATAATAGCGTAATGAGTATATTTTTTGCACATAATTACAAGAGTATATTCACGGTATGAAACAACGAGCAAGCGTGATGGTGTGTGTTGTGTGTGTGTGTATGTATTTGTGTGTGTGTGTGTGGGGGGGGGGGGGAGAGAGAGAGAGAGAAAGAGTGTCGAGGTGACTAATGGTCAAGTAAAATAGGTGACCAGTGACAAATGACAAGCACCAGGCATCGCTTTTGCATTATTGTCGGTGATCAATACAGCGGTTTCACATCGTGTGCACTCCTGCAATTGGCAATAATTCGTCACCGCTTCAGGCGCTGTGTGATAACTCCGGTTTTTCTTAATGACGCTCGGCAGCACCGCACCCTTGGAGTCTCTTGGTACTACTTGTTGACAGCCTTCTTTTGTCCTTCAATACTGAGTGTTTTAAAAGATTTTGGGTCCCCTCTGGCCACCGTGAGAGGTGGTGTAGACGTTAAGCCGCACATTCTGCTATACTCGGATTCATATCTCCATCAATGCAGGTATTTTATGGTTCCTCTATCAAATCCGAGCTTTTGTAATGTCTTATTTCCAGATCGGTGATCATCGTCTAGTGCTGATCCCTACTACGAAGGGCAGCGCCGGCTTTCCAGTTTCCGCTAAACTGGGAACATCCTCCAGCCTGGAACTAAAGCTCAGGCTTCCCATAATCCGGCTCAGCTGAGGTGGTCTAGCCCGAGTCGGCTGTTTTCAAACGCCAGTGCTTTCCACAGTATGCCTAGTGTCTGCCAATGTCCTATGGGAACAAACTTTTGAAGCTGTCAGGCGGCAACAGAACCTTGTAGCAGTACCATGAGAGGAAATGGCCAGTAGCAGTGCCCAAATTCTGCTATGGCAACTGATTCGCCAAGAGGCCTACATGTTAAACTGATATGGTGTGGCGGTTCGGAGCGCGTGAAGTCGAGAAGGCGGCCGACAACCCACGTACGGTACAGTTGGCTAGTATTGTGCCCTCTGGAGCGGAGGTGGTGTGGTAGTGTACATTTCGGAAGTCAGTAGTTAGGAATCAGTAAAGATGTTCTTTCTGTGTGAAAATTTTAGAAAGTGTTCGGAGATCCAATCCCGTGCGCTGCCGTGCGAACCGGCTTAATCAATTGGAAGTTTTCAACGAAGGTGTTGCTGTTTAGTGACTGTACACTGGCGGTTTAGGAGAGGCCGCGTAACAGGGCATGGAACATATAGGTTGTTGTCTAACAAGTTCTCTGACTAAAGACTGTGACCCTACTTTTTTTGGAGAGAAGGTGGTAGAAACTGGTTGGTGATTGTAAAGTAACTGATTGCAGCGCTCTTTTTCAGTCCAATAGTCGGATTTGGGAGTTTTTTGTACATGTGCCTCTACATACATATTTCGCAAGCCACGGTGCGGTGCGTGGTGGAGGGTACCTTGTACCACTACTAGTCGTTTTCGCCCCTGTTCCACTCGCAAATAGAACGAGGCAAAAACGACTGCCTGTGTGCCTCCGATGAGCTCTAATTTCCTGTACGTTACCTTCGTGATCCTTACCCGAAATGTATGATGGCGGCAGTAGGTTCGTTCTGCCGTCAGCTTCAAATGCCGCTTCTCTACATTTTCTCAGTAGTGTTCCTCAAAAGGAACGTAGACTTCCCTCCATGAATTCCTATTTGAGTTCCCAATGCATCTCAACCACACTTGCGTGTTGTTCGAACCTACCGGTAAAAAATCTAGCGGGCCGTCTCTGAACTGATTCAATGACTGCCTTTACTCCGAACTGATGAGGTTCTCAAACACATTAGCAGATGAACCACACTTCCATAAAATTTTCCCAATAAATAGAAGTCGACCATTCGCCCTCCCTACCACAATCCTCATTTGCTCAGTCCACTTGATACGGCTTTGTAACGTTACGCCCAGATTTTTAAACAACGTGATTGTGTCAAACAGGACACCACTAATGTTGTATCCGAACATTACTGGTTTGCTTTTCCTACTCATCCGCATTAACTCACATTTTTCTATATTTAGAGCTACCTACCATTCATGGCACCAATTAGAAATTTTGTCTAAGTCATCCTGTATTCTCCTACAGTCACTCAACCTTCCCGTACACCTCAGCATCACCAGCAAACAACCGCAGCTTGCTGCCCACCCTCTCCACCAAATCATTTATGTATTCAGAAAATAATAGCGGTCCTACGACACATCGCTGGTGCACTCCTGGAGATCCCCTTGTCTCTGATGAACATTCGCTGTCGAGGACAAACATATTGGGTTCTATTATTTAAGAAGTGTCGAGCCACTCACGTATCTGGGAACCTATTACGCATATTCGTATCTTTGTTAACAGTCGGTTGTTTTAAAGTAGTCGGATTACTACATGACACTGTTCAGTGGTATCAAAGAATTGACTGTTTTAACACGGTCTCGCCATTCTGGCAAATGCCGGTTCTCTAAATTTTCTCACTAGCTTTCCTCGAAAGGAACTGAGATGCCCTGCTAAACCCGCAGAACAGGACAGGTAATTGGAATTGCTGAAAGGGGCCAAAATGAGCGGCTGTCAGTTACACTCGAACACACATAACTTTATTTATTGGACCAAACATTACAGTTCAAATTCTTGAACTTAGTTATCGGCTGAATACGCCACTCTATCTTATGCCTCAAGGCACAACCACTTTAATGTAAAAAAAAAGGCTAAAAGTCGTTAACTCAAAATTCAGACGCCAAAAGGAATATTTCGAAGGCAGAAGGCCTCACGTTAAGTAAGTTCTATAATTTGGCTGAAGGCCCAAAAATCTAACACCTGAAAAGCAACAAGCTTAATTTAAAGACAGCTGAAGGCCGATGATTTAAGACTCAAGGTAAAATTAAATAAAAGAACACAAGGCAGAAGTCCTTATCTTCAATTAGGGTGAACGCCCCAAACAGTCTGATGCTCGAAAGACAAGGATCCTTAATTTAAAAACGGCTGAAGGCCCCAAGACTTAAAACTCAAGGTAAAATAAATTTAAACAACAAAGCCTTATCTTAAATTAGGCTGAAGGCCCCAAACAATCTAACACTTGACAAGCAAGGAACTTTAATTTTAAAACGGCTGAAGGCCCATGCCTTAAACACCACTAAAAACAATTCAACTTTAATTCATAACCATTGGCTATGAGCCACACAAATACACACTACAGAAAATAAGAAAAGACAGTGCAGCTAACGGCGCTCAGAAGTTTCGGGGGTCGGCCAGCACTTGAAATACTAATGTTCACAGGCAGTCGGCCCAACCATTCTCGATCCGACGACAACCCAACCAACACAGTCAACGGACCCACCTACTAGGTAACTTGCGCTCCACTCGACCAGCACACAACCGGGAGTTCAATGCAAACATAAAAGGCATGGACGCCCAAAACCAACACTGTGCTGGACAGCGACAACACGGTGAGGAAAGGACACTGCCCAAATTTACGTCAACGGCCAGGGCAGGTAAACAGAACGTTAACGGCCACAAGGCAGAAAATTCCGCTGGTGCACTTGCAAATAACCAAATACAGTTAGACTCCACCGGACAGTGGCTAAACCTTCAGCAACTCGAACACACACGTTGTTGCTCGCGGGAATGTCCCAACAACCAACAACGAGAACCAAACGGCACAATGTGAACAGTCTTGACTTTCTGGTAAATTAAATCGAAACTCAACTTTCGTGTGCAGGGTCGGCGAGCCACGGACATCGTAGCAATGGGAACAGCCCCACACAGTCCGACACTGCGTAGAGACTGACAGCAGGTCCGGCCAAACTACGCCCCGCGGAGATTTCCTCGCTGCTCCACGCCAACCGACCGACTGCTCGCACACAGCACAGCTGTAAACTATAAGCACCAGACCAAAGATAGTACAAGGTGCGAATATCGATACACACCGCTGCTGCCTCTCACGGAAAGAGCGAACAACAGCATAATCCCAATAACGGCGGGAAATCAAACACAGAATAGGAACCAAGGTTTAAACCGACGCATAGATGAGCCCAACAGGAACGTTGCCTTCCCTGCAGAGATTCCTATTTGAATTCCCACAGCATCTCCAGAACACTTGACAGTGCATATATAGGCCGGGCAGGAAATGTTTCGAAACAAGTGAGCAATACATCGCGTGATTGGTCTCGCGTAGCGCACGGCGCTATGTATATGTGGCCTCTGACGGCGGTCTTTAATTAACAGTACACAGGACTGATTTTTCTTTTCCCTCTTACCGACTGGCTAAGGTATTCTTCTGGGTAATTTATACCCTCAGTCTTCGGCTTGAGACACTGATCTCAAAGTTCGTGAACTTTTTTTTTTTTTACGTAGGGGTGGCTTTTGTTGACATTGTCTGTCTTCGTTGCGTGGCGCAGGTCTAGGAATCCATAGCCAATCTCGTCACAGACCCTCCACTCGGCTGTAAACCAAGAGGCCTTTCGGATGAGATTAGCCGTCTTCACCACGTCCACCAGTCTCCGGATAGAACTCGGAATGATCTCAAAACACAGACGTCGTTCGTGCCGACGTGAACGACGGTCTGTATGTGACCGCAGCCTGTGCTCTACATTGCACCATGGATGGCCTCATCAACCTGCAGGACATTTCCTCCCGGTATTCACATTGAGTAAAAAAAAAAAAGTTCGTACTTCTCTACCCTTGATGCTATTTCCCTAAGAGTGGCCATAACGCCCCTAATATTAAAATTGCGTAAAAGCAGTAGACCATTCTTTTCCCCAGAGACGGTTGCCCGGACATCGTCAGAGGAGAGGTCGCTACTCGACCAGGAGAGGCAACAACCAACTGCTACGTCTCGGTACGAGCACGCGGCAATGCTTCAAACCTCTTTGTTACAGATCTGAGGCTTGCCTTTAGGCTATTGGCCACATACAATCTATAATGATCCTACCTCTACTCCGTCTGCTGACTGATTTACGAACACGACTGTTTCCAGAAAGGTTACGACAGTTATATGAAAGTTTGTGGATGCTGTAAGTCTTAATGTGCTCTACAAACGCTCCCATTGTAACTGCTGTACGCCACTGGCCCCTTACGTAGCTTGCATTTATCGTGAATCTCTCGCCCAGTACAAAGTCCCAAGCAACTGCAAAAAAGCGCAGGTGACTCCTGCATACAAAAAGGGTAAAATAATGGACAACAAAACTACAGACCAATATCCCTATCTTTTGTTTGCTTCTGAACCCTTGAACATATTCTCAGTTCGAATATAATACACCGAGAAGCTTATGTCCACGAAAGCATTGCTCGTGCGTGCGAAACTCAACTTGCCCTTATCTCACATGACATACTGCGGACTGTGGATGAAAGACAAGAGGCATATTCCATATTTCCAGATTTCTGGAAAGCATTTGACACGGTGTCCTGTTGCAGGCTGTTAACTCCCATAAAGGACTAAGTGGAAAGACTGGACCTTGGGGAGGGAAAACTTTATTCACCTTTTATTGAACCAAATGTTCTATTTGTGTAAACGATTAATTAAAATAACATTATAATGAAAAATTTTGCCAAATGGGTTGTTACCAGATATCTAACCAGACATAAGTTTGCCACTGAGACAATGATTCTGATACAGATGCAACCAGTAAAAGCAACAAACTTGGGTTGAATAACAATTCCCTGAACAGCTTGCCGTTATTGTGATTACGAGTTACACATCAGACGGCAGCAGCCAATTTACACTAATGCAACTTTCATGAGATAATTGTACCAAGACTAACAGTAGAATAATAGGGATCAATCATTACAGATCAAACGGGAGAAGCCAATCTATGTTAATGCATATTTCATGGGATTATAGTAACTCTATTACAATAAACTGCTTTCGATGTTAAGCATCTCGAGGACTAAACTCAAGGCAAATTGAACAGTGACAAGACTGACTTATACACAGTAAATGACACGCTTGGCAAATGTATTCGTAACTAAATAAATACAATAAGCAACTAGAAACATGCAAGTCTTTCATCTGAAACACAAATTACCCAACGCTTGAAAGGGACAAGCAGTAATTGCATATACAGAAATTCGTTTCAAGTTTGTGAATCTTGGACCAGTAAACGACACTTATCTTACAAATATACCTGAGCTCCAGACGCCAACCGCGTACAGACACGAACGCTGTACACAACAGGCACAATGGATAACGGCCAGTTGTCATGCTCGACCACCGATTGTTGGCCCGTCCGATAGTTCGATGTACGAGGTGCGACAATAAAGTAATGAGACTCATTTTCTTTGCAAGATGTGGCAACCCTGAAGGCTTGCGTAGGCACAATATCTTTGACCTTGGTCTATAAGCTGCTTCTAGTCCAAGCGGCACACCGATGCAACTGCTCAGTGGTTATAATAAGTTAACACGTGTTTGTGTGTCCCGTCTCGGAAATGGAACCGCATAATACTGCGCAACGGTATGCCATTTCTTTTTGCGTTAAATTGGGTGAAAACGCGACGACAACCTACGGGAAGATTCAGAAGGCTTTCGGAGAGGAGGTTATGTCAAGAGCTCAAGTTTATCGTTGGCATAAAATGTTTAGTGAGGGTATAACGAATGTTGAAGATGAAGACCGCACTGGACGACCACCAACCTCACGGACGGGGGTCAACTTGGCCAGGGTGCGTGAACTCGTATGATCTGATGGAAGATTATCTGTGAAAATGATTGCAGAAGAACTGGACATCAATCGAGAAACGTTTCGTCTAATAATAACTGAAGATCTCGGTAGTGCAAAAATGGTCCCCAAAAATCTCACACCACAACAGCGAGAAACACGGAAAAATGTGGCACCCGATCTGTTAGAGCAAACAGAAATCAACCCAGAATTGTTGAGCCGTGTTATCACTGGTGATGAAAGTTGTTCTTTTTTCAGTACGATTCAGAGACAAAACGCCAAATTTCGCTATGGTGCTGAAAGGGACCATCCAGACCAAAAAAAGCTCGCATGTCAAAGTCCAAAGTGAAATGCATGCTTGTGTGCTTCTTTGATTCCAAGATAAAGAGTGGGTGCCTCCTGGACAAACAATTAACCAATATTACTACAAAGAAATTTTAGAAAGATTTCATAAAAAAGTTATTCGTGTCCGTGCCAACATTGCTGATAATTGGATTCTGCATCACGATAATGCGCCATCCCATACTGCTCTGTCGGTATAGCAATTTTTAACCTCAAAACAAATTTTAGCATTACCACAGTCACCTTATTCACGATATCGCTCTGTGCCACTTTTTTCTATTTCCAAGAGTCAAAACGGCGGTCAAGTGACACCATTCTCAAACAACACAAGATGTCCAAAAAGCTGTGACGAGGGTCTTGGAAGAAGTGTGTGCAATAAGAAGGGAACTACTTTGAAGGAGACAGCATTAATCGTGACTAAAACGGTAAGCATTTTTTTTCACGTCAGTCTCATTAATTTATTGTTGCACCTCGTATACAAGTCTCAGAACCACTTTGTTTCACGTATACTCCCTCAAACAGTATTAACTTCGAAACAGGCAACTGTTATTAGGTGTACCTGGAGCATAAACAGAACGTTAGAGTCTACTAAA
Source organism: Schistocerca cancellata (assembly GCF_023864275.1). Classification (NCBI taxonomy): domain Eukaryota; kingdom Metazoa; phylum Arthropoda; class Insecta; order Orthoptera; family Acrididae; genus Schistocerca; species Schistocerca cancellata. The sequence goes on from NC_064628.1 coordinate 681,192,761, forward strand.
CAAGAAGCACACGCAAGGGGCCAAAGGCATAGGTCAAACCCACAGCCCAGGCTCAGAGATACAACAAATTGTAAGAAATTATGATCCAATAAATCCCGCGTCCCAAATGTGAGAACGGACATGCTACAACTTAAACTCCTTAACCTAAGGCAGTGCACTTAGAACAACATTAGTGAAAACAACATCAAATTAGTACCAAACCCGTTAAACTATTTGTCACTCCCTTCAAGCAGTAACCAAATCACTTCCAAACCCCAGGTATTTTAAACAAAGAATTCAAATCACACCAAAACAAGCTTACCTCAAGGAAAGGCATAAAATGATAAATTAGCCTTACAATAGTTACAAGTACTCGATGGACCCAAACATTCAAGACTCCGCAGAAAAATGTGGCGGAATGATCATACATTGGTGCTTCGGTCTGTTCAGTGATACACAGTGCATTCTGAAACAGACTAAACCCTAACATCTACATCTACATCTACATGACTACTCTGCAATTCACATTTAAGTGCTTGGCAGAGGGATCGTCGAACCATAATCATACTATCTCTCTACCATTCCACTCCCGAACAGCGCGCGGGAAAAACGAACACATAAACCTTTCTGTTCGAGCTCTGATTTCTCTTATTTTATTTTAATGATGATTCCTACCTATGTAGGTTGGGCTCAACAAAATATTTTCGCATTCGGAAGAGAAAGTTGGTGACTGAAATTTCGTAAATAGATCCCGCCGCGACGAAAAACGTCTTTGCTTTAATGACTTCCATCCCAATTCGCGTATCATATCTGCCACACTCTCTCCCCTACTACGTGATAATACAAAACGAGCTGCCCTTTTTTGCACCCTTTCGATGTCCTCCGTCAATCCCACCTGGTAAGGATCCCACACCGCGCAGCAATATTCTAACAGAGGACGAACGAGTGTACTGTAAGCTGTCTCTTTAGTGGACTTGTTGCATCTTCTAAGTGTCCTGCCAATGAAACGCAACCTTTGGCTCGCCTTCCCCACAATATTATCTATGTGTTCTTTCCAACTGAAGTTGTTCGTAATTTTAACACCCAGGTACTTAGTTGAACTGACAGCCTTGAGAATTGTACTATTTATCGAGTAATCGAATTCTAACGGATTTCTTTTGGAACTCATGTGGGTCACCTCACACTTTTCGTTATTTAGCGTCAACTGACACCTGCCACACCATACAGCAATCTTTTCTAAATCGCTTTGCAACTGATACTGGTCTTCGGATGACGTTACTAGAAGGTAAATTACAGCATCATCTGCGAACAACCTAAGAGAACCGCTCAGATTGTCACCCAGGTCATTTATATAGATCAGGAACAGCAGAGGTCCCAGGACGCTTCCCTGGGGAACACCTGATATCATTTCAGTTTTACTCGATGATTTGCCGTCTATTACTACGAACTGCGACCTTCCTGACAGGAAATCACGAATCCAGTTGCACAACTGAGACGATACCCCATAGGCCCGCAGCTTGATTAGAAGTCGCTTGTGAGGAACGGTGTCAAAAGCTTTCCGGAAATCTAGAAATACGGAATCAACTTGAGATCCCCTGTCGATAGCGGCCATTACTTCGTGCGAATAAAGAGCTAGCTGCGTTGCACAAGAACGATGTTTTCTGAAACCATGCTGATTACGTATCAATAGATCGTTCCCTTCGAGGTGATTCATAATGTTTGAATACAGTATATGTTCCAAAACCCTACTGCAAACCGACGTCAATGATATAGGTCTGTAGTTTGATGGATTACTCCTACTACCCTTCTTAAACACTGGTGATACCTACGCAATTTTCCAATCTGTAGGTACAGATCTATCGGTGAGCGAGCGGTTGTATATGAGTGCTAAGTAGGGAGCTATTGTATCAGCGTAATCTGAAAGGAACCTAATCGGTATACAGACTGGACCTGAAGACTTGCCCGTATCAAGCGATTTGAGTTGCTTCGCAACCCCTGAGGTATCTACTTCTAAGAAACTCATGCTAGCAGCTGTTCGTGTTTCAAATTCTGGAATATTCCATTCATCTTCCCTGGTAAAGGAATTTCGGAAAATAGTTAAGAAGTAATACACAGCAAGCACCAAGTTTTAAATGGTAAACCGGAATACCGAAGAAATCAGATGCCAACACAAACTGACAAGTTTCGCAACGGCTAACCACAAGATAAATCGTGCACGGAGCTTCTTGATCGAGAATCAACCAGTAATCTGCCTCAGGTTCATCACACTTGCAACACGGAGGGCAGAAAATGTGTCTCCAGCGAATGGCGTAAATACAACGATATCACCTTGTTACGTCAGTTGAAGTCCGCGTCCAGCAGCATGAGAAAGGCAGTTCACGAGTCAACACGCGAAGCAACATATAATCGTCTAACGACCACCAAACTTCTTCGGTACGCAGTCCATTCCAAAACGCGCCCAATACAGCCGGCGCAGACCCTAATGGACGTGTTCATAGTGACAGTATTCGCCGCCAATGTGCCTCTCGTGCCCACTATCAACCACACGCACGTTCGTTCGAGCGATCATCTCTCGCACACGCGACCTCGCGACGGCATCATGAGCGCCGAAAGGGCACGATCTATGGAGGAGAATCGATAGGACGAAAGCCACCACGCCTCACGAGCCTGTGGATTAAGTTCACAGATATGTGAGTGGCTCGAAGACTTTTCAAATAATAAAATCCAGCACGTTTTCCTCCACAGCGAGTGTTCATCAGAGACAAGGGTATCTTCAGGAAGTTGTTCTCTATATACAAAAATTGTTTGGCGGACGGGGTGGCCAGAAATATGCGGTTGTCTGCTGATGATGCTGTGGTGTGCGGTTAAGTGTCGAAGTTGAGTGACTCTAGAAAGCATCGGGGACGATGTTTTAGCCAAGGTCTTAGTGGAGGTGGGTTGCCATTGCCTTCCTCCGACCATAATGGGGATAATAATGAGCGTGTGGCATTGGTGGCCGGGAGACCCCTCACGGGGCGGTTCGGCCGCCGCTCCACAAGTTCCTTACCGCCACTACGGCGACTTGGGAGTGAATGAGGGGGAAATGATGATGAAAGACACACAATACCCAGTCATCTCGAGGCAGAGAAAATCACTGACCCCGCCGGGAATCGAACCCGGGACCCCGTACGCGGGAATCGAGAACGCTACCGCAAGACCAAGAGCCGCGGACGTAATGGGGATGAATGATGATGATGAAGACGACACAACAACACTCAGTCATCTCGAGGGAATCTCCGCCGGGAATCGAACCCGGGACCCTGTGCGCTGGAAGCGAGAACGCTACAGTTGCGGACAGATATTACATGACTTAGACAAAATTTCTAGTTGATGTGATGAATGGCAGCTAGATCTAAATGTAAAAATGTAAGTTACTGCTGATGGGTAGAAAAAACAAACCTTTAATGCTCGAATACAGCACTGGTGCTGTACCGCTTGACACAATCAATCGTTTAAATATCTAGGCGTAACGTTGCAAAGTGATATGAAGTGGAACGAGCCTCTGAGGATTGTGGTAGGGAAGACGAATGGTCGATTCGATTTATTGGGAGAAAGTTGGGAAAGTGTGGTTCATCTGTAGAGGGGACCGTGTATATGGTGCTGGTGCGACCTATTCTTGAATACTGCTCGAGTGTTTGGGGTCCGTACCAGATCGGATTGAAGGACGACGTCGTAGCAGTTCAGAGGCGTGCTGCTAATTTTGTTACTGGTAGGTTCGAACAACACGTAAGTGATAGGGAGATGCTTGGGGAACTCAAATGGGAAACCCTGTAGGGAAGGCGACGTTCTTTTCGAAGAACACTATTGAGAAAATTTAGAGAACCGGCATTTGAAGGTGACTGCAGAATGATTCTACTGCCGCCAACATACATTTCGGGTAAGGACCACGAAGATACGATAAATTAGGGCTCATACGGAGGCAAATACACAGTCGTTTTTCCGGCACTCTAAGTGAAAGAAAATGACTAATGGTGGTACAGGGGACCCTGAGCCACGCACCGTACAGTGACTTGTGAAGTATCTATGTGGATGTAGATGTAGAACAAACATGAGAAAAATCAGTATCCTCCATATGCCCTATCTCGAAGAGTCACCTGTCTTCTTACTGGTTTGATGCGGCCCGTCACGAATTCCTTTCCTGCACCAATCTTTTCGTCTCAGAGTAGCAACTGCACCCAACGTTTTCCATCATTTGGTGGTTGTATGCCAGTCTCTGTCTTTCTCTAGTACCATGAAGGTTATTGCCTGATGTCTTAACAAGTCTTGTCAGTGCCTTCCATAATTATGTTCCTTTCTTCGTCGATTCTGCGGATAATCGCCTCATTCCTTATTTTGCGAGACTACCTACTTTTCAACACTCTTCTGTGGCGCCATATCTCAAACGTTTCGAGTCTGTTCTGTTCCAGTTTTTCCGGTATCCTCATCCACTATCGTACAATGCTGTGCTCCAAACGTTAATTCTCAGAATTTACTTCCTCAAATTAAGACCTTTGTCTGACACAAGTAGATTTCTCTTGGCCGGGAATGCCCCCCTTACCTGTGCAAGTCTGTTTTTATGCCCACCTTACTTCCTCTGTCATGGGTTAATTCCCTCCCGAGGTATCAAAATTCATCTCATTCGTGATCACCAATGTTGATAGTAAGTTTCTCGCTATTCTCATTTTTGTTACTTCTCAAAAATTTTTATATTTTCCGGTTTGCTGTCAGTTTATATGCTGTACTCTTTACACTGTTAATTCCATGTGTATTACCCGTCTTTCCCTGCAGCCTCCTCCTATTTTCTCAAAATTTCGAACACGTAGCGTTATCGTACACTGTCGAATACTTTTTCTATGTCGACAAATTTAAAGCGCGCGACTTTCTTTTCACGCTTGCTTTCATTATCAAGCGCAAACCCAAAACTGCCGCTCTGCAGCCTTTACCTTTCCTAAAGCCAAACGTTATCTAACAGATTATCGAATTTCTTTTCCATTCTTCTTTATATTATTAGTTTTCTTCCCATGCTATCTCCGGGATTATGTGGAATATATTTTTTGGAAAGTCTGATGGTACGTCGGCAGTCTCATAGATTCTATACACTATCATGAATAGTCGTGTGATTGCAGCTTACCCCAAATTCCGATGTAATATTTTCTACCGCTTCTGACTTATTTGATCTCAAGTCTTCCAGAGCTCTTTTAAAATCTTACTCTAACACTGGATCACCTATGTCTTCCATATCAACTCCAATTTCATTTTCTACCATGTCATCGGACGCGTCCTCTCCCTCACAACGGCCTTAAATGTTCCATCTGTCTGCTCTCTCTGCGTATAACAGTGGAAATGTCACTGCACTCTTTATGTTACAACCTGTGCTTTAGTTTCACCGAAGTTTTCTACGTGCTTCTTTGTTCCTATGTTTGTCGGTCCAACATCTTTGACTACTTGTTTTAGAGATGTCCATTCCTCTTCAAATGAACTGCCTACTCTGGTATTTCTTACCGCAGTATCCACATTCTTAGCTAGCTTCAAATGCATCTCATCATTCCTCAGTACTTCAGTACCTTAATTCCCTCCACACTGATTCTTCCGGACGATTCTCATAAACTACAGTCTACTCTTCATCATTACTAATTTGTGATCGGAGCCTGTATCTGCTCCTGGGTACGCCTTACAATCTAATATCTGATTTCGGAATCTGGGATGTAATCCAGCTGGAGTCTTCCAGTGTCTCTGGGCCTCTTCAAGTATACCTCCTCCTATTGTGATTCTTGAACAGAGTATTCCCCTGTACTATCTGAACTTTACTGCAGAACTCAATTAGTCTTTCCACTCTGTGATTTCTACTGGCAAGCCAATAACTTCCCTTAACTCTGTCTTCTGTTCCTTCCCCGACTAACACGTTCCAATTTCCCTGATTATTAGATTTTCATCTTCCTTTACAGACTCAATTGCCCATTCAGTATATTCACATACTTTTTTTCTCTCTCTTCATCTTCTGTTTGCAACGTCGGCGAGTATGTTTGAACTAGCGTTCCAAGTGTATGGCACACAGTGTCACTATCTTGGTCGTAGGATAAATATTTAGTCATATCACGCATACAGTGAATAGTAATTAAGTTTATCCACAACAATAAGCCTTGGATTTTACAATCGTCATACATTAATATGGCAAGTGAGTGAATGTAAAGCGCTCTTAATTTCATGGTCAAACACTAGAATAGTAGTGTCCATTACATCGAACTTACAAAATAGCGCATAAATATGTATTAGCATCGCTTGAGAATTACTCGAGAAAAACTAAAAACTCGTATGTGCTGCACATCATTCAGTGGCGCACATAAACTCGTCTATCTGGGCAGCTTTGAGATTACGAATATACGGGGTGTTCAAAAAGTCTCTCCGCAGTGCCGTATGATTGTTAGCCGCGACCGGCCGCTGTGACCGAGCGGTTCTAGACGCTTCGGTCCGGAACCACGTGGCTGCTACGGTCGCAGATTCGAATCCTGCCTCGGGTATGGATGTGAGCGATGTCCTTTGGTTAGTTAGGTTTGCGTAGTTCTAAGTCTAGGGGACTGATGACCTCAGATGTTAAGTCCCATAGTGCTTAGAGCCATTTGAACCATTTTTGTTAGCCGCGCGTGCCATATGTTTGTTCTCCTGCCTTGGTTACTTCCCTTCAAGTGGACTCTCCCAACATTGCACTGTTTCGTTTATCTCAGCCAGCGTCAGTAGTATCGGTAGTGTGTGTCGTTACGTGTTGATGTGAACGTTTTAGTTCCTTTGTTAGCTTGTTCGTTTTTGTCACAGATAAAATGCTAACCATTGAAGAACGTGTGTTTTTAGTCGAACAAGTGTTCAAAGCTGGCGGTTAATACACAGTTACAGTTCGTCAAACATTTAATTCAGTTTTCCCGGAGACAATACTCCCACATCGCGATACTGCGTGAGATTTTATTTAGAAATTTCGAAGTACGGGCTCAGTGACAGATGCACCGAGAAGTGGTCGTCCTAGCGTTTTGTCTTAGTATAAACTACTCGATATTTCAGATAAAATGTCCATGAGTCCGAACAAGTCAGTAAGAAAACTCACCCAGGAAATCGATGTTAGTGTCGGAACGGCCCACACAGCTGTAAGGAAAAAATTAGAACTTTTCCCATACAAAGTGATAGTCGTGCAAGAACTGAAAAATACTGATCATGGCAAGAGGCTGCATTATTGACAATGGTTCAAAAATTTCGTTCAACAAAATAGAAGGGATATTCTTAATGAAACATTTTTCACTGATGAGGAGTGGTTTCATTTATGCGGGTACATGAACTCGCAAAATTCTTGTATGGGGAGTACTGCAAATCCATTGCGTATTCATAAGGAACCACTTCATCCAGTGAAAACAGGGGTTTTGATTGCAATTTCTAGACATCTGATTGTGGGTCCCATATTTTTCAACGAAACAATAAACGCGCAACGATACTGCAGTGATACTCTGTACCCATTCATAGGAGAACTTGTGTTAAGTGAAATACTGAACGGTTAATTTCAACATGATGGTGCAACCGCGCAGACAGCTCGCGTTTCAATGTCACTGCTTGCTGGTGTCTTTGGTGATCGCATAATTTCACAGGGACTTTGGCCTCCACGATCGCCTGACCTAACAGCACCTTACTCTCTCTTCTGGGGTGCAGCGAAAGCAACTGTCTATAAAAACCGCCCAAAATCCATCGATGAATTGAAAACTGCTTCTGTTGCAGAAGACATATTACAGCTTGTGTTTGGGAACATGATTAGACGAATTGAATTGTGTATTCAACAACAAGGGGACACTTTCAACATTTAATGTGAAAATTTGTAAGTAAAAATAAATATTCAATAAATTAATAATTTGTATTTCATTGAGTTTCATTTAGAGAGAGTAGGTTCCTTGAAATGGCAGTGGGCTGGCCACGTTGCAAGAAGAAAAGACAACAGATGGACGAAGCTAGTACTGGAGTGGAGTCCAAGAGAGCACCGGAGGCCTAGAGGAAGACCACCAGACAGATGGGACAAAGACATCAAGAAGATCGCTGGTAACACCTGGCAGAGAACTGCCCAAGACCGTCCCACTTCGAGAAAACTTCTGAGAGCCTACCTGAATCCACGACTCGAAGAGGCCACATCATCTAATGATTGAATTGGCTGATGATGATGATGATATTCACTGCGGCATACGGCACGCGCGGGTAACAATTATACGGCACTGCGGAGAGACTTTTTGGACACCCCGTATTTTTCTCGGCTGCCTCGGATTGGATGCCTTTTGTTTATTTGATTGGCCTTGGTCTGGCATTCGTCCTTGTTCCAGCGCAAATATGGGAAGAAAGTTCCAGTCTGTCCCTAGACAGACACAAAAATTCTTTCTTCCACTTCGAGCTGGAGTACATACACCAGGCATGTTCCACGAAATGCATCGGTCAGCTATTCGGAGGTGGGATAGTATGGCCCTGTCTCAAAGGCAAGAAAGCATTCTGATCATACAACAAACAAAAATCGTTTCAAAAGGCATTAGACAAATAGGAGAGAATGTTTTTCCTGTAATAAGACTCTTCGTTAGCTTTACGGAAAGAATTAGCTGCAGAAGTGCTCAAAATTAATCTAGATACCACATTTGTGTTTAATCATGGTCTTTGTTTATTCGGTGCAATCTGTTTGTTATCAAGTAGACAAATTTTGTAGTCTGTAGCACACAGCGTATTAAAACGTATTGTTTATATATGTTATTGCGCTCAGGGCACGTTTAATCGTTCCTGTTTTTGCTGCAGAATAACAATGTTCGTAGCTGAATGGGTCCCTGACACCTGTGAAGTGAGTAAACGCATGTGTTCGTCAAAGGACTGTAACGGCACAAGCCATGAGTTTGCTTCTTGACCGCTTCGACAGCGCAGTGGTGGTATATCGTTACTAAAACATGGCGGCAGCTGCAGGACTGGGCTTGTAGTTTATTTACTGCCCACTGTAAACAAGGCGCTGGCGTTGCTGTAGCGTTGGAGTTTGAATAGTCGACAATGTGCCTTAGTATCTACCAGTCACCTTAATGCGTTGAGTACACATCGCGTGTTTATCGTGTTCGTTCGTGCGAACTGTGTGACACAACAGTTTCTGGAAGTGTCCACTGTTTGCGACCTCACCGTTCGAGACACATGCATTTTCCCTGGCATCGCAGGTTGCAGAATATGAGTAAGTACAAGCAACTGTTTTATACTGTGCAGCATATTTTGGGGCCTTGGGCACCTGAAGAGCAGGGAGACTTATTTCAACTCTGGCGATACTGCGCACGGGTAACTTGTTGTCATTGTATCTTGTAACTCGCCCGTCGGAAGAGTAGAGTCAGCAATGTGAAGCGCAGGCGATACTCAACAAGGAAAAAAAGTTGCCTTTTCACCCAATTGTACTTCCGTCATTGGTTCGTCACTAATGTTTACAGGTAAATGGCTGCCTAAGATAAAACTTCAGTAGTGCTTTTCATATATATACACAAATAGATTGTATCTATCTAGCTGACTGAGTTATAACATATAGCTCACACACGTAACCTGGCTAGTAAACAATATGCAATTTTCCCTTCCAACAACATGCAGAACCCTGCACAGAAGCAATTGACAGCGCACTACTGGACTAAGGAATAGGGATAATCCGTGGAGTTCAATACAGGAGAGCATGCGTATAGACATGCGTCATCGAATCATCTTCCTTGTTTGAATAAAACAACGAACTAAATTCCAGTAACATACATACACAAGATATGTGTATTCTGTATTTACATTGACAACTGTCTCTTCCTTTTTTAATTGGTTGTGCATCACTCTCCATGTTTCATACCTCTTGATGCAGCCTTGTCTAGTATTAATTTTATCTTATTTTATTAGTTTTGTTTATTAATAGAAACTGTTATGTAGGCATGCTATTCCTATTTCGTGCTAAAGGTTATTCCTGTCAACTCCATTGTTATTTATGTACTGTTCAGTTTTTACTATTTCATTGCAAAGATGTTACTCACTGTATGTTTCTACTTCACTCTAGTTGTGTTACTTCTCTTCCAATGTTGTCTGCTAACATTTAACTTCTTTGGTTATAATACTCAGTAAATGTCGGAAGATGGCGTTGTAAGCCGAAAACCGGTTAGCAATAAAAATAATATTGTAGAACAAAAGCAAACTGGTGCTTTTCATTTATTATTATAATGTTGTTCTACCAAGAGCCGACGGAAGATTCTGTTAATATAATCATTGTTCTGTTGAAATCGATAACACAGACTCCAACATAAAAGTGTTAACAATACACTCCGTTCCGTCCAACTCTGCAGAAGCGGGTTCAACTGTAAGGAAGCGGGTGAAGGTGTTATGACTTTATCATCGTTCTACCCCTTTTAAATATAAACACTTCTCTCTGACAAACTTCCGTCAACACAGTGGTAGCTAACAAAGCGAAACCTTCTTGTAGTCAAACACATGGAGTTCTATTTTAGACACAGAATGGATGGATTATGGTAGAATGAATGACGCGCTTTTTCCCCACCCTTATAACCTTACCATCCACTTCCTACTATAGATGAGAGCTGTTGGATCCTGATCAATTTACAGTACTATGTGACTATGTTATAAGATCGTCAGATTCTTCACTGGATATGTGTCCTAGCGATGATCTGAGCAGAACCGGTTCCAGAGAATCCTCTACATACAGGGCAGGTTACATTTTTGCAAGTCTGCGCTACCAGGATATTAAATTCTCAGACATCTATGGAACTGCTCTTTTTCCAGCGTGCACCTGGAAGCTGGAAAGCAGTTTGCCGAGTTTAAATCAAAGGAATTACTGTACTTAACAGCCATTCGTTTGCTAAAAGTAGTTAATCTGCATGTAAACTAAGTGCGTTCTTACATAATCTCACTTCCCAGCCACCAAAACTATCACTCTGGCACGATCTCCACCTAACAAAGGTATTACCCATTTTACTTATCTGTATGTTGGTTAATGCATCATGAGCGAGTATGTATGTGTATACTTTTGTGTGTATATCCTGTGCTATTTTTCGTTTGTTCACCGTGTGTAATTAATTTAAAATTGTCATATATGGGATAAAATGCGATCTTTTCCTATCCTGATCACATCCTCCTATAAAAGACAACTGCTGCATTTCAGCGTAGTGTTACTCTACACACCAAAACACGTACTTACGTAGCAAAGCCCAATGTCTGGTTACTTTGAATAGCTACTTACAGTGACTGTGGACATCTTGTATTCCCTCTATTTTTCCATACATAGTGTTTAAAGTAAATTGTAAGCCTTTCTACCACTGGTGTACATTAATGTTAAGCAGTCTTATGTTACCTACAATAACATTACCGTCTCCCTTCGCGAAGAAGTTGTGGCCCAGTGTTGGGCAGTCACACATTCCTATTTTATAATTCGCTAATATTCCTATATTCGACGCTACTGTGGCGAACAACACTCTGGACTGAGAAAAAGAGACATTTTTCTTTTGCTTTAATATAATACATTTACAAAGGCTTTCACACTGTCTAACCCATAATCCATTCCACAGCCAAAATCATAGCTTCTACTGCGGTAATATTATGATCTTTAGCCAAGGAAGATGTAGTAGTCTTACAGCTGTTTACAGAAACATGGCCGTCTCCCCTGCTAGTATTCCTCATGTACACAGATGTCATGGTTTGATCTTATGTAGTCACACATCCGCCATTTTGTCAATAAACTCCCAACAGTCTCACGTTATAAACACCTCCACAAAATGACAACCGTCTACACAAAGCTGAGACTATACTCCAGGCTGTTGATCCATTAGAACATGTAATTTAACGTCGACCAACCCCTCTACATCAAATAGCCATAGGCTTTTTATATTTCCTCGAAATGATTTCCAGTGTTTTCCTCCTTATTTTTCCGCAGTATATCTGTTGCTGTTGCAGTTTGCAGTATTGCAGTTCGTCTTGACACCAGGTCTCTAGAATTTCGCATCCTTCCACTGTTAATGCACACACTTGTATCATTCCCCTCCTATATGTGACGCCTACATTAGTCCTACAGCTTACGACACAAATTGCCATTACTCCCTCTGTACAATCCATTTTAAAATTAGCGTGCATGTAGCAGTTACCCTTAAAAGCATAATTTTTTGTGGAAGTATATCAACGTATGACTAATTTCTAAATTTGGTTCTTGTGAGTTACTTTTACATTAAAATATGTGTATGAATCAATTACATCATGATTCACCTGCAAATGGTGGTAAATATTAACGTAATATACTTTGACTTGACGTTGTGTATAAATTAATGACATCATGGCATATTCTGCCAAATTGCGAACATTTGTCCAGTAAGGACGAAGACTACAAAATATCCAGTACAAGCATATCATCGCTTCTAAATTTGGTTCTTGTAAGCTGATGTTTTCTTTTTTTTTTCATTCGAGATTCTACAAAACGGCAGAAAATATTAGTCCAGTGGCATCAGATCCGGAAACCGGTAGTATTGGCTGTAAAACTGGCAAAGTGGTTGGATAGGTCGTAAAACTAGTCATAAAACTGGCAAACTGGTAGGACACCAAATACTGAAACCGGCAAATTGACAGAATAGGTCGTAAAATTGTGTGTAAACGTGAAAAATTGTTGAGAAGTCAAATCCATAAATTGGCATGTTGGTAGGATAGCTCGTAAAATTGGTAAATTGATGGGACAGATCGTAAAAATAGTAGGTACTAGACCCAACTCTTACATATGCTGTAACACACAACATGCAGTGCTGACTTAAGATGTCTTAAATACAGCTTTAAGCGTACTAATTCTTACAAAAATATCGCTTCGTGATCACCTACCAGTGATGCCATCCACGTGTCCTTTCTTGCATGTTAATAACACAGAATACAGTCCAACCACTACTGGAAAAGCTAGCAGGTGAGATTATTTCTATCTGCTGATAGGGAAACTTCCATAGGCAGTACATCTCCGATGCATGTAACGAATAATTATGTAGCATCTCCACAATGAAAGATGTAAGTTGAAACAAGGATAATGAAGTAGATGACACTGCAGTTTATATCGTTCTGAGAGCCACCATGACAAAACTATTTGACCCAGTGTACAGTATGTATGAGACAGACGAAACACCCATACCCATCAAGAGGAATGTAATAATTTCAGTTCCAAAGAAATCAGGTACTGAGAGGTGTGACTATTACCGCGCCATCGAAATCATGGTTGCAAAATATTGACACGAACTATTTACAAAATAACAGACAAACTGGATGAAGCCGACCTCGGGGAAGATCACTCCGGGTTCCGGAGAAATGTAGAAACACGGGAGGCAATACTGACCATGCTCCTAATCTTAGAATCTAGGTTAAATAAAAACTTTGTAGATTTAGGGAAAGCTTTGGATAGTGTTGACTGGAACACACTCTTTGAAATTCTAAAGGTAGCAGGGAACGAAACGTTACTTACAAATTGTACAGAAACTAGACGGCAGTTGTAAGAGTTGAAGAGCATGAAAAGCAGGCTGTAGTTGAGAAGGGAGTGAGACATGGTTGTAGCCTATCGACGAGTTTAGCCAGTCTGTACATTAAACAAGGAATGAAGGGACCAAAGAAA